>NW_026623078.1:11294885-11599635 GCF_023065955.2 Ursus arctos
CAGTGAGAACTGGGTTTTTTGTGGGCTTTTGTTCTCTGGCCACTTTCCTTGGTGGTGTTTCTTCTGAGAGTCAGAGCAGCAGTGACTGTATCCAATCTTCTGTCTCAGGACAGAGAGATCACAGTCTGCTCTTCACTGAGCTCTCCAGGCCACACTGACTCCGTTCCTGTCAACCCATAGCATCTGGGTTGTGTGCCCCAGAGATGCTCTCCCAGTCCTCACTCCCAGGGCTGGGCATGTCTCTGTCCTTTGAGCTCCTAAAACTGCCAGCCAACCCTGGTTCACACGTGTGCTCTGTAGCTCCAGGTTTCAGTCTGTTGTGGCATCCAAAGACCTTTCTCCTCCCTGGTCTGCTAGTCTGGCCCACTCCCTAGCTCGGGAGCCTTCTTCTTTCCCAGCCCATGAGCACAGAGGCTCCCTCCCCCTTCCATTTACCTTCCGAAATCTGCCCGCAGACTCTTGGCTCCCCACTTCATACCTCAAGACCAAATACCAGAGATGCTCTATTTGTAGAGATCCAGATGTATCTTCTTACATCTCAGGCTGATTTCGTGAATGTTCAGGATGGTCTGGTAGATATCCAACTCGATTCAGGGGACCATTTGAAATAGGATCCCCTACTCCTCCTCCATCTTTCTCTGCCAAAAAAAAAAAAAAAACACTTTTGCACAATGAAGGAAACCATTAATAGAATGAAAAGGCAACCTACTAAACAGGAGATGATATTTGCAAACAATATATCTGATGGAGGTTAATATTCAAAGTATGTAAAGAACTTATACAACTCAACACCCAACAACTACAAGTAATAGAATTAAAAATGAATAGAAAGCATGAATACATGTTTTTTCCAAAGAAGACATACAAATGGCAACAGATACATGAAAAAAAAAAAGCTCAATATCACTAATCATCAGGGAAATGCAAATCTAAACAATGATTTATCACCTCATACCTGTCAGAATAGCTAAAATAAAAAAGACAAGAAATAACAAGTGTTAGAGAAGATCCGTGGAGAAAAAGGAACACTTGAGCCTATTAATAGGAATGTAAGTTGGTGCAGCCACTGTATGGAGGTTCCTAAAAAATTACAAAGAGAAATGCTACATGATCTAGTAATTTCATTACTGGGTATTCATAAAAAAAAAAAAAAAGAAAGAAAACACTAATTCAGAAAATACATGCCTTCTATGGTCTTATTTGAATTATTTTTATGATTCCGTTTTATGTCCTCTTTCAACATATCAATTGTACTTATTTAATTTTTTCTTGTAGTTCTCTTCCTAAGGTTTATAACATAGAATTTTAACTAATTAAAATCCACTTTTAAATAACATTATTCTGCTTCATATTACTGTGAGTAACTTAGAGAATTCCCAATACCACCTTCACATCTCTTGAAACCTTGCTGTCATTCATTTAATTCAACCATAGGCTGTGATCATCTTACACTACTTATTTTGGGTCCCACACCCATGCACTCAGGTGGGGCAGCCCTTCTCAGTCAAGCTTGCCTCAGTCTCAGCATGGCAGGCCCCTTCTCTAGACAAGCAGAAAGTCCTGCCCCTATCACGTCTCCCCGTCAGAGAGTTCTGCAGGATTTCAGTTCTAATGGAAATAGTTCAAACTTCATTAAAGACCACAAACTACCTATGTAAAATTCACCATATCCTGGACAAAGAACAAACACTGACCACTGCAGGAGAGGAGAGCCTCTGCTGATTGCTAGCCTAAAGGTTAGACCAGCAAAAACACAACAGCAGAGTGTATGTAGCACAACCAGAGGCACTCCCTGAAACACCAGGCCTTGGGCACTACATGACCTCTTCTTCATAAAGCCATTACTCTCAGGAGCAGGAAACATAACTGACTTTTCTAACACATAGAAGGCAGAGACAGCCAGAATGCCAAGACAGAGGAATCCATCCCAAATGAAAGAACAAGATAAAGCCACAGCCAGAGATCTAAGCAAAACAGATATAAGCAATATGGATGATGGAGAATCCAAAGCAAAAACATAATGATACTCACTGGGCTTGAGAAAACACTAGAAGACATCAGAGAGACCCCTAGCACAGAGATGAAAGAGTTAAAAAGGAATCAATCAGAGATGAAAAATGCAATAAAAGAGAAACAAGCTTGATGCAATGAAAAGCAGACTGGAAGAAGCAGAGGAACAAATTAGAAGACAAAAAAATGGAAAATAATGAAGCTGAACAAAAGAGAGAAAGAAAGATTATGGAACACGAGAATAGACTCAGGGAACTCAGAGACTCCATCAAATATAATAACATTTGTATTATAGGAGTCCCAGAAGAAGAGAGGGAAAAGGGGGCAGAAAACTTATTTCAAGAAATAATAGCAGAAAACTTTCCTAATCTGAGGAAGGAAAAAGACATCCAGATCCAGGAGGCACAGAAAACTCCCATCAAAATCAGGAAAAGTTGTCCAACACTAAGATATATTGTCATTAAGTTTGCAAAATATAGTGATAAAGAAAAAATCTGGGGTACTTGTGTGGCTGTCAGTTAAGCATCTGCCTTCAGCTCAGGTTATAATCCCAGGGTCCTGGGATCAAGTCCCATATAAGGCTCTCTGCTCAGTGGGGAGTCTGCTTCTCCCTCTCCTTCTGCCCCTCCCCTTGCTCCCACTCTCTGTCTCTCTCTCTCTCTCTCAATTAAGTAAATAAAATCTTTCAAAAAATATAAAAGCAATAAGACAAAGAAGTCCTTAACCTACAAGGGTCTTACCCATAAGGCTAGCTGGAGATTTCTCAAAAGAAAATTGGCAGGCCAGAAAGAGTGGCATGATATATTCAAAGTGCTGAATGGGAGAAATTTGCAACCAAAAATACTCTACCCTGCAAGACTATCATTCAGAATAGAAGGGAAGATAAAAAGTTTCCCAGACAAACAAAATTCAAGGAATTCATGATTGTTAGACTAGCTCTGCAAGAAATATTAAAGGGGAAACTTTGGAAAGGAAAGATGAAAAGTGACAGAGATAAGAGCAGAGAAAATCTCCAGAAACAACCACAAAGCAAGTAACAAAATGTCAATAAATACATATCTATCAGTAATTATGTTGAATATAAATGAACTAAATGCTCTAAATCAAAAGACATGGGGTGTCAGAATGGTTATTTAAAAAACATCCATCTATATGCTGCCTATAAGAGACATTTTATTTTTTAAAAGAATTTATTTATTTATTTATTTATTTATTTATTTGAGAAAGAGGGAGAGAGAGCACAAGCAGGGAGATTAGCAGAGGGAGAGGGAGAAGCGAACTTCCCACTGAGCAAGGAGCCTGATGTGGCACTAGATTCCAGGACCCCAGTATCATGACCTGAGCCAAAGACAGATGTGTAACTGACTGAGCCACCCAGGAACCCCAGGAGACACATTTTGGACCTAAAGTCACCTGCAGGTTGAATGTGAGGGGGTAGAGAAATATTTATCACATAAATGGATGTCAAAAGAAAGCCAGAGTAGCAATACTTATATCAGACAAACTAAACTTTAAAACAAAGATTGTAACAGATAAAGAAAAGCACAATATCATAATAACAGGTAAAATCCAACAAAGAGATCTGACAATTTTAAATATATATAACCCAACATGGGAGAACTCAAATATATAAAACAATAACAAAAATACAGGAACTCATTGATAATAATACAATAATAGTAGGGAATTTTAGCACCCCATACATCAATGGACGTATCAGCTAAACATAAAATCAACAAGGAAGCAATGGTCTTGAACGACACACTGGATGATGTGGACTTAACAGATATATTCATAACATTCCATCCTAAAACAGCATTAAAAATGCTATGAATCAATTGAAGTCTAAACTAGACACGCTGACAGCCAGGATAAATGAGGCAGAAGAACAAATTAGTGAATTGGAGGATGGGATGGTAGAAGAAAAAGTTAAAACAGAAACTTGGCTCAAAAAAATCCAATCTCAAGAATGTAGATTATGGGAGATTACCAACTCAATGAAACGTTCCAACGTCAGAATCATTGGCATCCCTGAAGGGGTGGAAAAGAGAGAGATATAGAAGAGATATTTGAATAAATTGTATCTGAGAACTTCCTTAATCTGGCAAGGGAAATAAGCATTCTTGTCC
Source organism: Ursus arctos (assembly GCF_023065955.2). Taxonomy (NCBI): domain Eukaryota; kingdom Metazoa; phylum Chordata; class Mammalia; order Carnivora; family Ursidae; genus Ursus; species Ursus arctos. Next base: position 11,299,025 of record NW_026623078.1, read on the forward strand.
AAGAGGCAGAGAGGACCCCTCCTAAGGTCAATGACAACAGACCTACACCATGTCACATCATAGTGCAATTTGCAAATATTAGATCCAAGGATACAGTACTGAAAGTAGCCAGGGGGTAGAAAATCCTTATGTACAGAGGGAAAAATATCAGAACAATGTCAGACCTGTCTACAGAGACCTTGCAGGCCAGGAAGTGTTGGTAGGGTATTTTCAAAGCTCTATCTGAGAAGAACATGCAGCCAAGGATCCTTTATCCAGCAAGGCTGTCATTCAGAATTGATGGAGAGATAAGGACTTTCCAGGATCAGCAGCAACTGATCGAATTCGTAACCACCAAAACAGCCCTACATGAGATATTAAGGGGGGTTCTATAAAAGTAAAAAGACCCCAAGACTGATACAGAACAGAAATTTACAATCTATAGAAACAAAGACTTCACAGGCAACATGACATCATTAAAATATATCTCAATAATCACTCTCAATCAGAATGACCTAAATGCTCCCATAAAATGCCACAGGGTTGCAGATTGGATAAAAAGACATGACCCATCCATTCACTGTCTACAACAGACTCATCTTGAACCTAAAGATACATCCAGATTGAAAGTGAAGGGATGGAAAACCATTTTTCATGCCAATGGGCCTCAAAAGAAAGCTGGGGTAGGAATTCTCATATCAGACAGGTTAGATTTTAAACTAAAGACTGTAGTTAGAGATACATAAAGAAACTACATTATTCTTAAAGGATGTATACAAGTGGATATGACGATTATAAATATCTATGCCCCCAACAGGGGAGCAGCTAGATACACAAGCCAACTCTTATCCAGAATAAAGAGACATATAGATAATGATACATTAATAGTAGGAGATCCTCAGCATCCCACTCTCAGCAATAGACAGATCACCTAAACAGAAAATCAACAAAGAAACAAGAGATTTGAATGACATACTGGACCAGATGGACCTCAAAGATATATACAGAAAACTACACCCTAGAACAACAGAATACTCATCTTTTTGAATGCACATGGAACTTTCTCCAGAATAGACCATATACTGGGTCACAAAACAGGTCTCAACCAATACCAAAAGACTGAGATTATTCCCTGCATATTCTCAGACCACAATGCTTTGAAACTGGAATGCAATCACAAGGAAAAACTAGGAAGAAACTCAAACATTTGGAAACAAAGAACCATCTTGCTCAAGAATGTTTGGGTAAACGAGGAAATTAAAAATCAGTTTAAACAATTTTTGGAGACCAATGAGAATGAAAATACATCAGTCCAAAACCTATGGGACACTGCAAAGGGGTTCCTAAAGGGAAAATACATAGCCATCCAAGCCTTACTCAAAAGAATAAAAAAATCTAAAATGCAGCTTTGATATTCTCACCTCAAGAAGCTGGAGCTGGAACAGAGGAACAGACCTAACCCACGCATGAGAAAGCAGTTGATCAAGATTAGAGCAGAGATCAATGAATTAGAAACTAGGAGCACAGTAGAGCAGATCAACAGAACTAGAAGCTGGTTCTTTGAAAGAATAAATAAGATCGATAAGCCACTGGCCAGGCTTATTCAAAAGAATAGAGAAACGGCCCAAATTAATAAAATTATGAATGAAAGGGGAGCGATCACAACCAACACCAATGAAATAGGATCATTAGAAACTTTTATCAATGGCTTTATGCCAATAAATTAAACAACCTGGAAGAAATGGATGCCTCCTATAAACCTATAAACTACCAAGACTGAAACAGGAAGAAACTGATTATTTAAACAGATTAATTATGAAGAGATTGAAGCAGTGATCAAAAACCTCCATGAAAACAAGAGTCCAGGGCCTGATGATTCCCCGGGTAATTCTACCAAACATTCAAAGAAGAAATAATACCTATTCTCCTGAAGCTGTTTCACAAAATAGAAACAGAAGGAAAACTACCAAACTCATTCTATGAGGTCAGTATTACCTTGATCCCCAAACCAGGCAAAGACCCCATCAAAAAGGAAAATTACAGACCGATATCCCTGAAAAATATGGACGCCAAAATTCTCAACAAGATCCTAGCTAGTAGGATCCAACAGTACACTAAAAGGATTATCCATCAAGACCAAGTGGGGTTCATCTCTTGTATGCAAGGGTGGTTCAACATTCGCAAGTCGATCAGTGTGATAGATCATATCAACAAGAAAAGAGTAAAAAACCATAGGATCCTCTCAATTGATGCAGAAAAAGCATTTGACAAAATACAACAAAAACCCTTCAGAGTGTAAGCATACAGGGTACATTCCTCAATTTCATAAAAACCATCTATGAAAAGCCTACAGTGAATATCATTCTCAATGAGGAAAAGCTGAAAGCCTTTCCCTTCAGATCAGGAAGACAACAAGAATTCCCACTCTCGCCATTATTATTCAACATAGTACTAGAAGTCCTTGCAACAGCAATCAGACAACAAAAAGGGATAAAAGGTATCCAAATCAGCAAAGTAGTCAAACTGTTTCTCTCAGCAGATGACATGATACTCTATATGGAAAACCCAAAAGACTCCACCCCCAAAATACTAGAACTTATAGAGCAATTCAGTAATGTGGCGGGATACAAAATCAATGCTCAGAAATCAGTTGCATTTCTATACACGAACAATGAGACATAAATTCCTATACAACAACAATGAAAGAGAAATTAGGGAATCCATTCCATTTACAATAGCACCAAAAATCATATATTATCTCAGAATTAACTTAACCAGAGAGGTAAAGGATCTACATTCTATAAACTACAAATCACACTTGAAAGACGTTGAAGAAGACACAAAAAGACAGAAAAATATTCCATGCTCATGGATCGGAAGAATAAACATAGTTAAAATGTCCATGCTACCCAGAGCAATCTACATTTTCAATACCATCCCAATCAAAATACCAATGACATTTTTCAGAGTGCTGGAACAAAGAGCCCTTAAATTTGTGTGGAACCAGAAAAGGCCCCAAATCGCCAAGGAATTGTTGAAAAGGTAAAACAAAGCTGGGGCATCACGTTGCTGGATTTCAAGCTATACTACAAAGCTGAGATCACCAAGACAATGTGGTACTGGCACAAAACAGACACATAGATCAATGGAACAGAATAGAGACTCCAGAAATGTATCCTCGGCTCTTTGGGCAACTAATCTTTGACACAGAAGGAAAAACCATCCAGTGGAAAAAAGACAGTCTCTTCAATAAATGGTGCTGGGAATACCAGACAGCTATATGCAAAAGAATGAAACTGGACCACTGTCTCACACCATACACAAAGACAAACTCCAAATGGATGAAAGACCTCAATGTGAGATAGGAATCCATCAAAATCATAGAGGAGAACATAGGCTGCAACCTCTTTGACATTGGCCGCAGCAACTCTTTTCATGACACATCTCCAAAAGCAAGAGAAACAAATGAAAAAATGAACTTTTGGGACTTCATCAAGATAAAAACCCTCTGCACAGCCAAGGAAACAGTCAAAAAAACTAAGAGGCAGCCCACGGAATGGGAGAAGATATTTGCAAATGAAACTACAAATAAAAGACTGGTATCCAAGATCTACAAAGAACTTCTCAAACTCAATACACGTGAAACAAATAATCAAATCAAAAACTGGGCAGAAGATATGAACAGATACTTTTCCAATGAAGATATACAAATGGCTAACAGACATGTGAAGAAAAGGTTCAAAATCATTAGCCATCAGGGAAATTCAAATCAAAACCACATTGAGATACCACCTTACACCAGTTAGAATGGCAAAAATTGACAAGGCAGGAAACAACAAAAGTTGGAGAGGTTGTGGAGAAAGGAGATCCCTCTTACACTGTTGGTGGGAATGCAAGTTGGTACAGCCACTTTGGAAAACAGTGTGGAGGTCCCTTAAAAAGTTAAAAATTGAGCTACCTATGATCCAGCATTTGCACTACTGGGTATTTACCCCAAAGATACAGACGTAGTGAAGAGAAGGGACATATGCACCCCAGTGTTCATAGCAGCATTGTCCACAATAGCTAAATTGTGAAAGGAGCTGAGATTCCCTTCAACAGATGACTGGATTAAGAAGATGTGGTCCATATATACAATGGAATATTACTCAGCCATTAGAAATAATGATTACCCAACATTTGCAGCAACATGGACGGGACTGGAGGAGATTATGCTAAGTGAAATAAGTCAATCAGAGAAAGACAATTATCATATATATGGTTTCACTCATTTATGGAACATAAGAAATAGGATGATTGGTAGGAGAAGGAAGGGAAGAATAAGGGGGGGGTAAATGGAAGGGGTTATGAACCATGAGAGTCTGTGGATCTGGGAAACAAACTGAGGGCTTCAGAGAGGAAGGGTGTGGAGGATTGGGATAGGCTGGTGATGGATATTAAGGAGGGCACATATTGCATGGTGCACTGGGTGTTATATGCAAATAATGAATCATGGAACACTACATCAAAAACTAAGGATATACTGTATGGTGACTAAGATAACATAATAAAAATTATTATAAAAAAGAAAAATAAATAAAACTTTTAAAAAGAAAAAAAGCAATGTTTTATTGTGGTAAGATATACATAGCATAAATTTTACCATTTTAATCTTTTTTAAGTGTACAATTTTGTGTCTTTGAGTACAGATTGTTGAACAACCATCACTACTATCCATTGCCAGAAATTTCATCATCTGAAACTGAAACTCTGTACCCATTAAACAGTAACTCCCTATTCTCATCCTAGCCAGCTGCTGGTAATCTTATTGTACTTTCTGTTACTGCAAATTTGAGTATTCTAAGTACCTTATATGTACAGAATAATAAAATATATGTCCTTTGACATTGGTCTTGAAAATAATGACTTATTTCACTTAGCACGTTTTCATGATTCATTTATGTAATAGCATGCAACATAATTTAACTCCTCTTTAAAGCTGAATAATATTCCATTGCATGGATATATCACATTTTATGAAATATTGAATGTCCAAAGCTATTCTTTTGGCTATTGTGAGTAGTGTTGTTATGAACATTTATGTGCAATATTTAAGTATCACTTTTCAATTCTTTTGTATGTATCTAAGTGTAGATTGGGCCTCATGCTAATACTATGTTTAACATTTTGAATTCTTATCTGTAATGTACAAGTGTTCTAATATCCTTGCCAACACTTGGTATTTGTCTATTTTTTATTATCACTGTCCTAGTGCATGTGAAGAATTATCTCATTGTTGGGTTGATTTGCACTTCTCTAATGACTAATGATGATGATGATGGTCTTTTTGTGTGCTTATTGGGCATTAATATAACTTTTTTGGAGAAGGAAATAATTTTTTAAATAGTATCAAAAATTAATGAAAAAACAAACAAAAGTGAAAACCAATGAAGACAAAATTTGATTCTTGAAAAGATTAAGTAATTTAACAAGTCTGAGCAAAGGGAAATAAAGACATTAAATACAAATAACTAATAAGAGAATTGGTAGATTGTGTCTCACTACAGATTCTACACATTTTGAACATTTTCTGTCAGTAGACTAAACAGATAAAATAGACAAGCTTGTATATTCAAAAGAGATGCAGTAAAAAAATTGAAGTTATATATATTTCATAAAGAAATTACATTTGTAATTAAAAATATTCTGACAGGAAAAGAATCTCAGAGCCCATTTCTTCACTGAATTCTATGAAAAATTTAAAAAGAACAAAAATACGCAAATAATTTTGGAAAAGAGAAGACAAAAAGAACTTGACAATGACATTATAAGAAAAAATATTTTAGAAGTAAGATTGCTGGATTGTATAGTCATTCTTTTTCTTTTTCTTTCTCTCTCTCTCTCTTTTTTTTTTTTTTTTTTTTTTTGTGGACCTCCCATACTGTTTTCCATAGTGGTTCCACCATATCTTATTCCTACCAATAGTTCACAAAGGTTCCAATCTCTCCAAAACCTTGCCAACACTTATAATCTGTGTTTGTGTTTTGTTTTGATAAACGTTTCTCAAAGGTGTGAGAAGCTTTTCATATACCTATTGGCCATTTGTATGTATTCCTTGGAGAAATGTTTACTCAGTTCCTTTGCTCATGTTTTAGTCAGGTAATTAGTATTATCTGTATTGTTACTACTACTATTATCACTGTTGTTATTATTAGCTATTGAGTTGTTAGAGTTCCTTATGTATTTTGGGTATTAACCCCTTGGATATGGATGGTTTGCAATTATTTTCTTATATTCCATGGGTTGTATTTTCATTTTGTTTATTTTTTTTCTTTGCTGTGCAGATGATTTTTAGTTTGATACAGTCTTACTTTTTTTTTTTAAGATTTTATTTATTTACTTGACACAGAGAGAGAGACAGCCAGTGAGAGAGGGAACACAAGCAGGGGGAGTGGGAGAGGAAGAAGCAGGCTCCCAGTAGAGAAGCCCTATGTGGGGCTGGATCCCAGAACACCGGGATCACGCCCTGAGCCAAAGGCAGAGGCTTAATGACTGAGCCACCCAGGCGCTCTTTACTTGTTTATTTTTGTTTCTGTTTCCTCTGCTTTTGTGTCATATCTAAAGAATCATTGTCAATACCAATGTCGAAAAGATTTTCCCTTATATTTTCTTTTAATAGTTTTACAGTTTCAGGTCTTATGTATAGTTTCTTAATCCATTTTTGATTGATTCTTGTGTACTGTTTAAGATAAGGTTCCATTTTTCTGCATGTGGAAATTCAATTTTTCCAACAGTTTGTTGATAAAACTATCCTTTCTTCTTGTGTATTTTTGGCTCCTTTGTCAAAGATATGATCCACTAGTATCACTTCTGGGTACATATCCAAAAAAGATGAAATCAGAACCTTGAAGAGATATTTGCACTCCTATGTTCATGACAGCATTATTCACAATAGCCAAGATATGGAAACAACATAAACATCTACTGATGAATGAATGGGGGAAAATGTTGTATATGCATACATAAGAAAATTACTCAACCTTAAAAGTGAGGAAAATCCTGCCACATGAAACAACATAGGTCAACCTGGAGGATATTATGCTAAGTAAAACAAGCCAGTACAAAAGAACAAATACTATGTGATTCCACTTATGTGAGATAAAAGCACAGAGTAGAATGATGGTTTTCAGAGGTTGGGAAGAGAGAAAATGAGGAGTTGTTATTCAACAGATATAAAGTTTTAGTTATGCAAGATGAATAATTTTTAGAGAAGAACCGTATAGCATCATGCTTATAGTTCATAATATAGTATAGTGCATAATATAGTATAGTGCAACAAACTTCAAAATTTGTTGCAAAGGTAGATCTCATGTTATGTGCTTTCACCACAATAAAAAAAATAAAAAATAATTAAAATAATTGAGAAAAGAAAAAACTTAGACCAATTATCTTTCATAACTGAATAACAACAACAAAAAAAAAAAGGGCGGAGGAAACAAGAGAATCTGAACTTTGGTTAATTTCCTTCCTTTTTTTTCTTGGAAATTGATGGCATGTATTGCTAGACAGTGTTGTTTATAGTAAAAACGACCCTAGTAGGTGAATTGCTTCTCTTCAAAAATAACTATAGATACAAAATGAGGTCCTTCTATCCTTGTGTTTTCTTGAGTGAGGTTACTTGTGACTAGTGGGTCTTTTGTAGGGATACTAAGAAACTATGTTTATGAAGTTTTTACAAAAATTATGTGGGGGGAGAGCTGCAGTTTCTAGACCAGAGAAGTTCCTACATCCAAGCAGTGTATTATAGGAATCTATATTTATAACTTTATATCTTCTCTACCTTTTGACAACAATTCTTATTCTAGACATTGAATGAACACTTTTTAGGTTGGTCTATTTAATACCAGCCAACAGTATGGTATATAATTTAATGAGTCATGCCTTTTATTGTCAACACATCCTTTGATAACTTTATCCCTCAAATTTCAATATTCAGTCCTTTTCTTAGACAAAGATTCTATTGCTTTAAATATACAACTTCATTAAGAGTCAAAAAAATGTATTTTCTTGATGGTGTGACAGGAAAAATATTGTGTTTTAATAGACAATTCTGATTGATGTATTCAAGTATTATTTTTTGAAAGACAGGCAATGTTACTCAGTTCTAATTATCAATCAACTCTACAATATGTGAAATCTGCAAACTAGGATATAGTCTATAATGAGCCTTTATGGTTTTCTGAGCCTAATTAATAGGGTTTTTAAAGCTATTTTCTCTGGTAAAATACTTAAATTACAAGGTTGTTCTCTTAAATTAAAAAAATGTTAATATATTTCTGCTGCTAAGGTCAGACAATTTTTGTCACTGGAGGGTACATGCCCCACTGAAGAAACATAAGTTGCTATAGTTCCTTAAGAGTGTTCCATTCCAGTGACAATGCACTCTGCCACAGGTCCCATCTGGTGATAATGACTCATTTCCAAATCCAGCAAATAGCCAGACACATTTAAAACTTTAATGTCTATTTTACAAAATAATTTTTAATATCTAAGATATTTGATAAAATTTTCTTCATAGATTGCTGTACCAAAATGGATCACTCATATCCTCAGATTATAAGCAGTTATTGATTTATCATTCACACTGGTCAAGGGCTTAGGAGGTTATGGTGATTTAATAAAATCCATATATGGAAACAAATTTCTCCTCTTTTGGAAAACACATTTTTATCTCAAGTTTCTAGAACAACTTTAGTTGAATATAGGCTATGATTAAACAATTTGTGTTATGGTAGCTAGACAATTGATTTAAAATTTGATCTTTTAAATTTTCTGTGACATTAGAGTTGACATTTTGACACTGAAGCATTATGTAGCTATATCTTGCTGGAAAAATTCAGGAAAAGTAACAACTGATATCAGTATAATACTAATGAAAATCAAAACTAGCCTTGTTTCCTACAAAAGTATTCCTATCTCTCTTCCCCATGAAACAAAAAACACCTTTCTGAAATTAAGAAAGAATGTTAAAGAAAACTGGGAGGTATAAAATACCCAAACTATATTCAACCTCTCTGCCTTCTTATTCTCTGCATGTTTATCTTCTAAGTTGTTGTGGTGAAAGGTTTCTTTTAATCACACCCATGCTGTCCATTTGTATATATTGTCTGTCTGCTTTTACTATAGTTTTGTGATAATCAGTTACTCTTGTTAATTGCATCATATGTATTCTCCATTTTATCCATCTCTGCCCACAGGAAAAAAAAAAAAAACTTCCAAAACCACTGGATGCAATAATTTGTGTGTAAATCCTCTAGGATCCTCTACACAATTTTCCAAATTTATTTATTATATCATATTTTAAGGTCTTTATTACACTTATTAAATGTAAGCTGATTTAGGCCCATCATAGGTACTATATATTCCTATACTTAGACTTTTCCTAGCAGAGTCTGACACATAGTACATAATCAGGTTAGTTGAATTTAATTCCTTTTCTATAAAATGACATTCATAGTTACATTCCACAGTTGGTATTCAATGTCTACCCATCTCCAACACTAACCTCATTTTAACATTACAACATAGCATCCATGCAAGTTTCTTCTCAGACAGTTTAACATATTTGGCCTCTCCTGATTTTTTGCCCAATTGTATACTACTACAAGCAAAGATTTTTGATTGCCAAGGTCTTGCACATTGTAGAAAGTCAAGTAATGTGAGCCAGTTTATATCAAATTATCCATGACTGGAATGCTCTTTACAGACACATAGACATAATCAAAGCCTTATCACATTCTTTAAAACTGGGCTCCACTTCTGTATCTTTCCAAATATTTTCAGCTTTCTAGTTTATAGTTCTCACTGCTGTTTAAAACCTCTCATGGCAAGTGTCAAGGTAAGAAATAGAGACCTCCATCAGGGTGATAAAAATGGTGATTGAGAACAAAAATTTTGTTATTTTGGAAGTGGAAACTACAATATGTCCTAATCCCAGCAATCTGTAATTATGTTACCTTACATGTTAAAAGAGACTCAGCAGATATGATGAAGTTAAGGATTCTGAAATAAGATCATCCTGGATTATCCAGAAGAATTCAATGTTATCACAAGGGCCTTTATAAAAGGCAGGATCAGATTCAGTAGCAGGAAATGCGACAATGAAAACAAGAGGTTAGGGTGATATGAGAAATGAGCCATGAGCCAAAGAATGTAGGCAGCCTCTCGAAACTGATAAAAACAAAGAAACTTTTCTCCCCTAAAGCCTCAAAAAAGAAACACAGCCCTGTTAACATGTTAATTTTAGACTTCAGGCTTCCCAAACTATAAGAATAAATGTGTGTTATTTTAAGCCATTAAGTTTGTTGTAATTTGTTACAGCAACAATAGCAAACTGATATAGGGAAAATGAGATAAAGGGAAAATATCAAAGTGATCTCCATCCAATATTAATGAGGTTTCCCCTCCCCCTACCACTAGTGATGTGTTGGGAGCCAGCTGGGAAGACTGGACTTTCACTACCACCTAGTACTGGAGAGGCTCGCCTTTCTCTCTGCTTTGGGATGGTGTCAAAGGAGACTCAGAACTCTTACCATTACCCATCAATAATGAGGCTAACTCTTTTTTGGTGTCAGTGGAGACTAGTCAGTGGGGAGCACTAATGAAGTACTACTTGTGCCAACCCCACCTCCCTGACCAAGGCAGAGAGGTATCAGGGGAACTGGAACTCCCAGTCTAGCCTAACAATAACAAGGATGCTTCCCACTCAGGGGTCTAATGGAAGATAATAGGGAATTTGGACTTCTACATCCACTTGCTGATAATAAAGGGGTACCTCCAGTCCCCTGCTGGAGCAATATTAGAGAAAAACAACTAAAACATAAGTTTTATGTAAATTCCAGAGCCTCGTAATCCAATGCCCCAAATGTCCAGGTTTTATTGGAAAATAAGTCAGTTATACCAATAACCAGAAGAATCTCAACTTGAATGAGAAAATATAATTCACAGTTGCCAATACCACAAAGACAGATATTAAAATTATCAAAGATTTTCAAGTAGCTATAATCAAAATATTTCACTGAGCAATTAATTGCAAATATGCTTTAAAGGAATGAAAAAAAAATGGAAAGCCTCAGCAAAGAAACAGAAGAACCAAATGGAAATAGAACATAAAATTTTTATAGTAACTGAAATAAAAGCCTCAGTATATGTGTACAGCAGCAGGTTGGAGGGGCAGAAAAAGAACAAGCGAACTGGATAAACAATAGAGATTATGCAATCTGAACAACAGAGAAAATAAGCTAAGATGACTAGAACTTCAAAAACAAATGCAATCATTACCAAACTCCTAGCATTCATATCAGACTACTGCAAGGAAATGAGAGAGAGTACAGAGCTAGAAGAAATAATGTCTGAAAACGTCCCAAATTTGGCAAAAGACATATACCTATAGATACAAGAAGCTGTGTAAATACCAAACAGGATAAACACCAAGACACAGCATATTCAAATTTACAAAACTAAAGACAAAGGAAAAAATTCTTGAAAGTAATGACAGAAACAAACAAAACAAAACCCAAATAACAAAAATGACAACAAAAACAATTAAAATGACAGATTTCTCTTCAGAAGCCCCTGAGGTCATCAGGAAGCTGTACATTTTCCAAGTGCTAAAAGAAAAGTATTTTCGACCCAGAACCCATTTCCAGTGAAAGATCCTTCAAAATGAAGGAGAAGTCAAGACTGTTCAGATGACGGAAAACTAATAGAAATTGCCACCAATAGATATTTCCTAAAATAACAGCTAAGGAAAGTTCTCCAAACAGAATAATTTAGGGAAATTCTCTAAACAAAATGATCAATGTTCTTAGAGCTGTCACGAAAAGCACAATCTGTAAAAGAAAAAATTATGTTGAACTTTATTATTTTTTTTAATTTGCTTCTGTGAAAGACTTTTTTAAGAGGACAAAAAACAAACTACAAACGGAAATAATTGTAAATCACATATCTGACAAAAGACTAGTAGCATCTAGAATACATAAAGAACTCTCAAAACTCAAAAGTTACTAAAAAAATCCAGTTATAAAATGGGCAAAAGATATGAAAAAGCATTTTATTGACTAAGATATATACGAATGTCAGGTAAGCACATGAAATTATGTTTGACATTATTAGCCATCAGTGAGGTGTAAATTAAACTGCAGTATATGATATCTCAGCACACCTATCAACATGGCTAAATTAAAATAGTGATAACACTAAATGCTGGCAAGGATACCTAGAGACTGAATCATTCACACACGGTTGGTGAGAATGTAAAATAGTACTGTAAATCCAGAAAACAGTTGAGCATTAGCCTCCAGAGAAATGCAAATTTATGTTCACAAACTTATGTTTCACAAAAATCAGATTGTGAATGTTTATAGCAGCTTTATTCACAGTAGCTGAAAACTAGACTATGATTCCAAAGGGAGATTGTTAGTAGAGTATGAATACTTTTAAGCTATAAGGCTCAAAAATATTTATACTCTAATTTACTATCTTACTTTTAGAACGATAAACTAAAAAATTTAAAAAAATAAAGTCACTATCATAAAAAAATCTATAAAGTGTGAAGTATTATCTTCATCTTACAAATAAACCTAAAATAAGAGGCTTTGGTGTCTAGCCCAGCACAAAAGCCAGAAGGACTACAGCTGACTCCTAGTTGTACTTACACCCATGAATCCCAGAGGCACTATAGAGTCACTTAAAGGGCTTGGAAGTGGGTCCAGCTTCATGTTTTGATTTTTGAACACTTAATTCATTTAGTTCAAGTATTTTCTACTGATGTATTAGGAACTTTCTGGAAAAGTGCTTTTTTTAAGTAACATGTTTTTGGAACAGTTTTTGATCAGTAGCTCTTCCTGCCTCTACCCCTTTTCTATTGCATCCAGCCTTTTCTATTTAATGTTATTTCATAGGAGAAACTGTATTTTATGCTTTTTTTCTTTTGTTTTTATATGCCAATATTTCCATAATATTTAGAAAGCTTAAATAATTACTAAATAACCAAAACTAACTCTAGCTAAAAAAAAAAAATGTTTTAAAGACAGTAACTCACCTAGAAGATGGCAATGAAAATCTGGTTGTCGAACTGCCACACTTTCATTGGGTTTGGGATGAAATGGCTTTAACACCTAAAATAAATAAATGTCTATAAGACAAGAGCAATTTCAAAATGGGTCCTTATTAATAACTTTAAGAAATGTTCTACTATAATTTTGAAGTGACTACAACGTACACATAAAAAATTGCACAAAAGTGAACTTTTACAAAGTGAGCGTCACTACACCGACTGTGAAGATACATTACCTGCTCCCCAGAACAAACCTAGAGCCTCCTCTAAGTCACGTTACCACCAAAGATTGCCACCTTGCTGAAGTTTAACACCAGAATTAATTGACTTTATATAAACATACTAATACAGAATTTACGCCTGATGTTTGGCTTCTTTCAATGTTTTATTTGTCAGTTTTACATAAGGTGTAGCATGTAATTATACTTTGTTTATTCTTGTTGCTGTTTAATCAATTAAGCTTACACCTTACCTGTCATTCTTCTTTTTACCTGTCACCTTTATTCTGTTGATGGAGATTTGGTATATGGGTTTTTAAAAAACATTTTGACACTACTATGAATATCTGCTATGATATTCTTTCGCATGTCTTTTGGTGAATACATGGCCTTGTTTTAGTTGACTGTATACGTAGTACTGGACTTGCTGAGTCACAAAGTATACATATATTTGGCATTAACAGATACTGGCAAACAGTTTTCGGATTTGGTTATATTAATTTACACTCCCACCACCAGTATACTGGAGTTTCAGTTGCTCCAATACACTGATAACGCTTGCATTGTCATCTTTCCTTTTAACTTTCCTGATGATTGTGTAGTAGCATTGCCCTGTGGTTCCAATGTGCGTTTTTCAGATGGAAAATGAAGTTGAACAATTGCATATGTTTATTAGACATTTGGATATCCTCTTATTTGAAGTGTTTCTTTAAGACTTCTGTCCATTTTTTATGTCACATTATCTTTTGCTTTATAATTGATTTGTTGGTGTTCTTTATATATTCTAAATAGGAGTATGTTGCCAGATATATGTATTATGATTATTTCCTATGTCTCTGTGGGCTATTTTTTCACTCGATTGATAGTACCTTTGATGATCTGAAGTTGTTATTTATAAATAAATGCAAATTTTTTTGTGGCTAGTGGTTTTTGTAACTCCTTTAAGAAATATTGTCTGTTTGTCATATAAGCATTCTTCTATATGTATCTCTAAAGACTATTGTTTTATTCTTCATATTTAGATCTATAGTTAATCTAGGCTTGACTTTTGTATATGGCACAAAGATCAAAAGTTATCATTTTTAAATATAAGAGATTCAGAACCATTTATTTAAAAAATCATCTTTTCATGACTGCATTGCAGTGTTATTTTTTCATTATCGGTCAAAGAGTCTCTATTCCTGGATTCTGTTCTTTTATTTTTTTAAGATTCTGCTTATTATTTTTTGAGAAATAAATTAACAAATGTTCATAATTGTGAAGAAGGCTTAGCACATGGTGCACACTTGATGTTTGTTAACTACCAACCTACACACACACACACACAAGTGCAATGAGGGAATTACAAAAAGCCTTTTTTGTCATTTAAGACTTATTTATGTGACAAAGCAACTTTTTTCCAATGCAGTAAACACACATCTTTTGCAAATAGGACAATGGCATTGACTTGTAAATTTGGATGTTCTTACTCATTTGGTCAGATTACAATCTTCACGAATTTTCTCTGAAAATTAAAGCATATTTCTCTAAATGTGATCATGAATATTTTAAGTCAGGGTTTTTATTCAGTGATTTAGGTTTTCATGATTATCTCTATTAAACGTATTATGGGATGGCTGAGTAATATTCCATTGTATATATATTACATCTTCTTTATCTATTCATCAGTCAGTAGACATTTGGGTTCTTTCCATAACTTGGCTACTGTAGATAATGGTGCTATAAACACCAACATGTATCCCTACAAATCAGTATTTTTGTATCCTTTGAGTAAATACGTAGTAGTGCAATTGCTGTGGATGGATCTAGAGAATATTATGCTAAGTGAAATAAGTCAGTTAGAGAAACGAAACCATATGGTTTCACTCATATGCGGAATTTAAGAAACAAAACAAGTGAACATATGGGGGAAAGAAAAGAGAGGCAAACCAGGAAACAGACTTTTAACTATAAAGAACAAACTGAACATCATAATTTTTTTAATTTAAAAAATAAAAAAAGGAACAAACTGAGGGTTGCTGGAGGGGAAGTAAGTGGGCAGGGGTGATGGGTTAAATGGGTGGTGGGTTAAGGAGGGCACTTGTTTTGATGAGTTTTGGGTGTTGTATGAAAGTGATGAATCACTAAATTCTACACAGGAAACTCGGAAACTAATATTACACTGTACATTAACTAGACTTTAAACAAAAACTTGAAAAAAAAAGTATTATGTTAAAATAAAGTGGCTATCCCAAGAATATAGGCTCTCTGGTGTTCATAAAGCTGTACAGGGTTTTAGGTATTTTTAAGAACAGTATAATTAAATTAATTGTATTTTTTTTTCTTGGTTTAAGGGCTGTAAATGTACAAGGTTCCTAAAATCAACATGATTACCCTAGAGACAAATAATTTTTTTTAAGATTTTATTTATTTATTTGACAGAGATAGAGACAGCCAGCGAGAGAGGGAACACAGCAGGGGAGTGGGAGAGGAAGAAGCAGGCTCATAGCAGAGGAGCCTGATGTGAGGCTCGATCCCATAACGCCGGGATCACGCCCTGAGCCGAAGGCAGACGCTTAACCGCTGTGCCACCCAGGCGCCCCGAGACAAATAAATTTTTAAAAAATCTCACAGGAGCCACACTGTTTTATAAATCTTTTCAATTAGCTTATTATTAATTGCAAAACAAAGTAATCAGCTTGCCCACCTTTATAAGAGAGCATTGGACAGTTTGAATAAATGGTTATTTTTTAATTATCTCTTTAAAGAAAATCCATCTTTATTCTTTCAATTCTTAAAGTGAACATTTTTCATGAGTCTTTTAATTATTAAAATTTATTTGTAACAAGTAAAATTCTCCATGTGATTTGCTTCATTTGCTAATATGAAAGAGAACTAAACAGGTCCTATTATAATACTATTTGGAGACAAATTTACATTTTAAAATATAAAGTATTTGTTCCTGAATATATTCATAGACATATCAAAGTGTATCCAAATTTTTTTGCCAGTAAGGCTGGTGATATTCTATAAATATCGACTTCTTCTGCAAAGTAGTTTATACAGTTTATCAAGCTATTTTATGAGTTTTAACCACTTTATGATTATAATTCTAGAAAAACTCAAGAATAATTAAGACATCTTTTTAATATCTTTCTGAACACTGCTTAGAAGATTCAATCTCAGGTACTTGGCTAATGATTGACTACCCTGCATGGTTTATGGCTTCAACACTACCTATGAGATATATTCTCAGGGTTTCTTGGTCTAGACAGATAAATTTCTGGTTTGCTCTTTTGACATAGATGATTGACAAATAGACACTTATAAGAAAAGAGCTAAATCAATATAGAAATTTAAACTCAGTTATGTACAGAGATATGACCATAAATAAGATGCACATAATCTTTGAGAGCATCTCTTCATCTCCAAAGCACAGCTATGTTGGATTCTTATTGCAGCCTACTAATGACAGAAGGGGAAAGTTGAGGAAAAGAGCTACATCTTTCACAACCAGAGTTAAATATTTTCTTTTCCTTACCTTTCAACAAGTCAATTAACCTGCAAGTTATCTTTCTATATGACACTAGGTAATCTTCCATAGTACTATAGTGAACTGCTAAGATATTACATGTACTATGCAAATATATAATGTAAATGTTACAATTTGCAGTGGTCAAGAATGTTACTTAAAATTTATTTGATTTACTCCAGCATAGACTCCAAAAATATTACTTATTTTATTTGCAAAAATGAATAATTTTTAACTAATAATGCCAAATAAAAATGATATGCTGGAGTAAAGGAAAGCACATCAAGAATCTGCTCCCAAAAGCCACTGTTAGCAGTTAAATAATCACAAGAGAATATGTAGCTATTACAATAACTCTATATATTGCCAGGAAAATACCTGAAATGGTAGGATTCAGATGGTGATACAGAAAAAATTACAAACTCATTCTTAATATTTGGGTCACAAAATTGTCAGTTTTTTTCCCCCAGTTATTATTTCTTACTGAGAAGAAATAGAAAGATAAAATGCTCTGTACCAAGGACTAGAAGCTTGATTTTCCTGTAATTATGTTATTATTTAAAGAACTTTTAGGGTTTTTTTTCCCTACAGTTGTATCAACTTGATCTTATTCACATGTGGCAAGTTTTTAACTGTTGCTAAATCAGCAGTCTAATTCAAAGAGTATTTTCTTATTTCACACCAAAATCAAGTTTATTCACTTCTGTTAATATACTATGCAACCATTTTTTTTTCATGAAACCATTATCCTACTCTTGGGCAATCAACATTCTAGTTTCCGTTGGAGTCCCAATTACATCAACACTGCAATTAGAGATATAATAACAATTCCTACTAGTCCTAAATCGTTTCTTTCAGATACTATTTATTGATGAAACAAACATACTTCTAGCTCTGTTCTTAGTGGACATTACTATTAGAGAGGCTAAAAAAAAATGTTAGACTTGGTTTTATAGGGTCAGCATTGTTACATGATTTTGGCCAAATAGGATTCATAGAATTGTGATAACACATTCCAGGAAAGGGCTCAGTATTTTCAGGAAATTAAGAAATTTCTCCTTCTCCCTTACCAAGGTCCCTGCCTTTAAGTCGAACTTGTAGGAATACTAATAGATATTACATGAATTGAAAAACTGAGATAAAATAAATGAAGAAAAATAAACAGAACTTCAGAAAATTGTGGGAAATTAAATACACCAACACGTGTAATAGAAATACCAGCAGAAAAAAAAAACCAAAAGGGACAAAATATTACTTAAAATTAGTAGTAGAAACTTCACAAATTTAAAGAAAAACACAAATGTATACATTTAAGGGGATAAACAAACCTCAAGTATGATAAATTCAAAAACATCCTACCCAGAAACATCTTAGACAAAAGGTTAAAAAGCAAATCAAGAGAAAAAAATTGGGAGTAGTAAGAGAAAAAAAATATTACTCATCATGAACAAGGGAACCAAAATAACACCTTCCAATGACTGCACATTAGAAACAATGAGTGCCAGAAGGCAGTGGGATGGCATACTAAAAATACTGCCAGAAAAAAGAAGCTGTCAACCAAGCATCCTTTACTCAGAGAAACTGTCATTAAAACATAAAGATGAAATAAAGTCACTCTCAGATAAACAAAAGCTGAGATATTGTTGCTAGCAGACCTGCCTTACATACTAAAGGAAATTCTTTTTTTCCAGCTTTATTAAAATATAATTGACATATAACATTGTTAAAGTTTGAGCTGTACAACATGATGATTTGATATATGTATATACTGTGAAATGAATATCATGTTAGTTAACATATTCATCACCTCACATTGTTACAATTTTTCTGTATGTATTGAGAAATTTTAAGATTACTCTCTTAAAAACTTTAAAATATACCATAGTATACTGTTAACTGGAGTTGCCATGCTGTACCCTACATCCTTAGATCTTCTTCATCTTATAACTGGAAGTTTGCATACTTTGGTAACCTTCACGCATTTCCCCCACCTCCCCATCCCCCACCCCTGGCAACCACCAATGTATTCTCTCTTTTTATGTGTTTGGAATTTTTAGATTCAACATATAAGTGAGCTTAGACAATATTTGTCTTTCTCTGTTTAACTCATTTCACTTAGCATGATGTCCTCAAGTTGCATCCATGTTGTTGAAAGTGGCAGGATTACCTTCTTTTTATGGCTGAATAAAATCCCATTTATCTTTATAATATATTCTTTATCCATTCATCTATTAATAGACACTTAGGTTGTTTTCATATTGTAAATAATGCCACAAAAAAACATGGAGGTACAGATATGCTCTATGATAGTGATTCATTTCCTTTGGGTATATACTCATTTGATGATTACTGGATCATATGGTACTTCTATTTTTTAATTTTTCAATATATCTCCATACTATTTTCCACAGCGGCTGTACCAATTTACATTCCCACCAACAATGCCTGAGGCTTCCCTTTTCTCCATGTCCTATCTAGCATTTATCTCTTTATCTTTTTGATAATATCCATTTTAACAGATGTGAAGTGACATCTCAGTGTGGCTTTGACTTGCATTTTCCTGATGATTAGTGATTTTGTACACCTTTTCATGTACCTGTTGGACATTTGGATTTCTTCTTAGGAAAAATATCTATTCTGATTCTTTGCCCAATTTTTAAATTGGATTATTTGGTGGGTTTGTTGTTGTTGTTGTTTTGTTTTGTTTTGTTTTGTTTGCTGTCCAGTTGTTTGGGTCCTTTACATATTTTAGATATTAGCCCCTACCAGATATGGGGTTGGAAGTATTTTCTCCCGTCCCATACATTGTCTTAAGGGAATTCCTCAGTTTGAAAGAATGTGTCTTCAGACAGTAATATAAATTCACAAACAAATAAAGAACTCTAGTAAAGGTAATATACTTTTGGGTAAGTAATGATAAAAGATGGAATAATTACACATTATTTTTTCCATTTTTCTTCATTGATTTAAAAAGAAAGAGACTGAATTAGTATTTTTTAAGTTTATCACAAAGAAAAGCCTAGAACCATATGGTTTCACTGATGAATTTTACCAAAAACTTATAGAAAAATGAATACTATTTCTTCACAAACTTCTAAAAAATTGAAGAGTAGGGAACACATCCCAACTCATTAATGAAGTTAGTATATCTTGATATCACAGCAAAATAAAGACATCACAAGAAAACTACAGATCAATGTCTCTTATTAATGTTAATAAGTTAATATAAATATATTAATAAACTGAATCCAATGACATGTAAAATGGAGATATACCATGACCAAGTAAGCTATATCCCAAGAAAGCAATATAGTTTTAACACTTGAAAACAAACATAGTAGAGAAAAGGACAAAACCACATTGTCATGTAATAGACAGAAAAATCATTAGATCAGATTCAACATTCATTCATGGTATAAACTACTCAATAAATGAGGAACAGAAGTGACCTCCTTCAATCTGATACAGAATATGTATGAAAATCCCACAGCTGGGGCACCTGGGTGGCACAGCGGTTAAGCGTCTGCCTTCGGCTCAGGGCGTGATCCCAGCGTTCTGGGATCGAGCCCCACATCAGGCTCTTCTGCTATGAGCCTGCTTCTTCCTCTCCCACTCCCCCTGCTTGTGTTCCCTCTCTCGCTGGCTGTCTCTATCTCTGTCGAATAAATAAATAAAATCTTTAAAAAAAAAAAAGAAAAGAAAAGAAAATCCCACAGCTGATATCATAATAAATAATAAAAAACTGAATGTTTTACTCTAAAATTTAAAAGTTGAAGATTTCTGCTCTCATTATTTCTCTTCCACAATGTACCGGAGGTTCTGGCCAGAGATATCAAGCAAGAAAAAGAAGAAAAAGAGACTGAAAAGGAAGAAGTAAAACAATCTGCACTTGCAGATGATACAACCTCGTATATAAACACGCCCAAAATTCTCTTAAAAATTCCACATGTAGTTTTGATATATCTTACCAAATCTATGGGAAACAAACAAACAAAAAAAAACAACACACAAGTTAGTGGGGGTTTGATTGGACTTATGTTGATTTTATAGATTAAATTGGAATGAACTAATACTTTCCTCATATTGAGACACCGCTTACCACGTATAAAAAATATATACTTTTGTCATTTTCTTTTAAAAATCCTGTACTTTTTAAAGATTTGTTCCTTTATCAATTATATTTTAAAGTAGTTTTATAAATTTTTTCTTTTATTAAATTATATTCTCTAACTTCTTTAATGGTATTATAAGACAACTTACTTTTCTAAGTTGATTTTATATCTAGCATCCTTCCTGAATTACATTATGAATCTAACAATTTATTTAAGTATTATTAAGTATTATTATATTTAAGTATTATTGTAAAACTATATCAACTGATAATGAAGACAGTTTTGATTTCTACTTTCTAATCATAATAATTTTCTTTTTCTTGTTTTACTGTCTTACCACTTATTTAAGTACAGTGTGAAATTGAAACAATAAAAGTGAGCTTCATATTCTTATTCATGATGTTAAAGAATTTGCTTCTAAAATGTCACATGTTACTACATGTAACAGAGAGAGAAAAGGGGACTTTTAAAAAGCCAGTTTAAGTCCCTGATACACTTCCTGTATCAGCTAAGATTAGATTCAGCTGCATAGGACAAAGGCCGCAAATAGGTGAGTCTAACACAAGATAGAAGTTTATTTCTCTTCTATGTAAAAGGAAGAAGGTAGGTGGTCATGGCTGTTGTGGTGTCTAAATGGTGTCCACTATTGTTTTTCCATGTGGTTGTCTTGTCATCTTTAGCCAATGACTTCCACTTCCTGGTTCAAACGGTCGTTTGGGCCTTTACCATTTGGTCCACATTCTACATAGAAAGAAGAAGAAAGGAATGAAAAAGAATAAACCCCAGTTTTTCAAGGAGACTTCTTAAAATGATCATAAAATGCATTCACTTATATATCATTGACCAGAATAAATTCTCATGAGTATAAATGTAGCTATAAAGGAGATTGAGAAATGTAGTTTTTATATGTGGGTATAAAGGTGCCCAGTAAATACAAGAGCTCTGATGTTAAAGAGCCTGGCTCCTCATGCAATTGTATACCAGTCCATTTTGCTAGGTTTTAGAATGTGTCAGTAATGAGAAATAAATTTCTGTTGAGTTAATCCACTGAGTTTTTTCAATAGTTCATTGAGATATATGTATAAACTAAGAACTACACATACTTAATGTATACAATTCAGTAATCGGGACCTTAACTTAAGCAAACATCTTTAATACTATCATCACAATCAAAGGAATAGATATACCAATTCCTCCCAGTTTCCTTGTGTCTTTTGTGTGTGTGATAAGAACAATTAATACGTTTTAAAGGGCATGATACCATATTGTTAACTTTAAGCACTATGCTATACAACAAACCTCTAGACTAATGCTCCCCATTTCTACCTCCCTCCATTTTCTGGCAACTATCATTCTGTGAGTTTTCTCCTATGAGTTTGACAATTTTGGATTTATCATATAAATATCATGTAGTATTTGTCTTCTGTGTCTGCTTTCCTTTACTTAATAAAATGTCCTGCAGTTTCATCCATATTGTCACAAATGGCAAGATATTTTTCCTTTCTAAGGATGAATAATAAATACTTCATTTCATGTATATACCATATTTTCTTTATCCATTCATCAGTCAATGGGTGCTTGAGTTGTTTCCACATCTTGGCAATTGTGAATAATTCTGCAAGGAGCATGGGAGGGAAACTATCTCTTTAAGATCTTGATTTAAATTATTTTGGATATACACTCAGAAATGGAATTTCTAAATCATACGGTAGTTCTAATTTTCATTTTTGGAGGAACTTCTATACTGTATTCCATAGCAGTATATTACATTACCACTAACAGTTTATAATTTCTCCAGACACTTGCCAAAACTTATATTTTTGTGTGAGACATTCGTTTTTCCTTTTTTTAAATTATTGTATTTTATTGTGGTAATAACACTTGACATACTACCTACCCCTTTAACAAGTATTTAGTTTTACAATATATTATTGTTATAATGGGTAATATGTTATACAGCAGGTCTCTAAAGTTTATTCATCTTGCTTAACTGAAACTTCCTTTCTGTTGATTAGAAATTCCTCACTTCTCCCTCCCCACAGTCTCTGGCAACTACAACTAAGTCTGAATTGCAAGGTTGTAATGGAAAATTAAATAAGGCTTCTCCTCCCATAGGTTAGAGTTGGGAATTTTTTAAATGTATTTCGTGTATGTGAATGGGAGCTGTTAATCAAAAAAAATTTTTTTATCTATCTCTAAAATTAGACTTCCTTGTTATCCAATATTTTTAATAAAAGCATAGTTTCCCTCTTAGCCAAATGTCAATACCAACAAGGAAATATAGTTCTAGAATGAGCATATTTTTTTTACCATGTCATTGTGAAAAGATGAGTCATTTGATTTTAAGAACCTTAATTAAAACACATAGTGTTCTGCTTTGATATCATTATTCTTTTTACTAGCATTATTTGTTCAACTCTTACTTTGAATTTAGTGACCATTGAAATATTTTTAATAAACTTCTTAAACACATAGATACATATATATGTATAAAAATCCTTAGTACAGTTTCTAGGTCCCTAATAGAACACTGAATGATACAGTGGTCATGTACCGCCACCTCAAATATTTCCTGTCTTAGCCCCATTTGTAACTTACTACAATGTGAATTTGTTCATGGGTATTTACTACGTTTTACCTGTATTTCTATCTAGAAAATAACCTAAAAGTATAAAACTGTATGTCTTTTTACCATTCAATTCTTGCTGCCTAGCCAAGCTGTGGATTAGCCACTTAATGTTTGCTGAAGAAATGGGCAAAAGAGCCAAATCATAATAAACAATCAGTTGAATTCCTCCTTACAGACCTGGATTTTGGTCTGTTTTTCCATTTTAGGAATTTACACTATTTCAAGTATTTTTGTAACATGACTATGCACATACTGGATGAATAAATGATAGATGAGAGATGACAATAGATGATAGGTAGATAAATGGATGATACATTGGTGATATAAAAGTTAATTTTACACACTTTAATTTGTTCTAGATGAACAATGTATCTTTTTACTTTTGATCTCAATTGTTGTTGTTTGGTTTATTTTGTATTTATGTTTGCCTCTTGTTCACAAATAATTATATAAAAGAGGCATGCTTGAAAAAATCAAATAAGTATATTATGAAGACACTCGTTTTAACCCCGTTCCCCAGATGCTGTCAAATTTTAGGTTTCTGAAAGGAATCTTTTAAATCATTTAATTTCCATTGGTATAAAAATGATGTGTGAGTGCACTGACATTCTTTCTGAAGTGCTTTGAATGTATTTATCTCTTTGTCAGAGAACCAATTCTTTATCTTTTTGCCATGAATATTATTTTAGAAAGATAGCATTAATGTTCATTCCTTTTCTTTACACTGACCTCATTTGTAAGTTTTCTTCAAAAAATTACAGTTTGGATTTGGCGATGCAGCATCACAGAGAATTAGAAGGTATGAATTTTGCTTTGAGCTTTTCTTCTTTCCCTCCCCCAGTTCAATAATCATTAAACTGATTTATGACTTTTCCAAGTTCCTTTTTACTTCTATTTTCCCATTTTGATGCTTCCTACAATTTTACTTTCTTTCCATTCTGAATATCCTTCTCTTCATCCCAACACAAATCAATTATTTTAATACACTAATCTGAGGGCAGGAAAAGCAACCAGACCCTGGAGAGGAGTTACAGCCTCAGGGATTAGAGTATGAAATAAGAACTTTGACTAACACTGAGGAAGCAGATTTAGAGTGTTCTCATGAGCAGGTGTCAGGCTCATGGCTTGACCTGGAGGTTTAATGCATAGCATTGGCATTTGGCAGTGATGAGGACACATGCCCAGAGCCCATTGGACACTTGCTTGAATCAGTGTTGCCAAGTTACCAAGTTAGTACACTTGCCCTGATTTTTCAAAGATTGTCTTCCATATTTGTGAGGCAGATGCTCTGAATTTCTGATGCAATTAATGAAGTCTGGCATCTACTTAACCTCAGTCCCAGAAACTGAGGTAAAGAGGAAGAGACTTTTAAGAATCTAAGCATTTAAAGGTTTAACTTGCCCTCTTTGTTGTTCTCTTACAATCTTCTATGTATGTGTTTGTATGTGTGTGTGTAGTACGGAAAACATCTTATTGACATGCTAAAAATGTATACATCAATGCAGTGAAATCAAAATTTCACTTCTCTGAAAATAAACCCATATATAATACATAACATATAAAATTTGGAAAATGAAGAAAATGATTAAGAAAAATTTACCTTAACCCATAACCCCATACTTGTGCTCCTTTGTGGTAATTCTTTTCTAATTGTTTGCATGTTTATTTTCTCTCTTTGATAGCAAACATCATGACAACCAAAATTATATCCAGTTTTTTTCTAACCATTAAAATTAAGAATACTTGTACATGGATGTGTGTAAATACAATATGTAGTTAATACCTAGAATCAAGCCTCATTTATAGTGTGTATATATCCATATATAGATTGATACACACAAAAATGATTATATAGTTAAAATGGGATCATATATTATTTAACATACTGTATTCTATTTTTTACCCAACATTATCAGAAGTTTCTTCATGAGCATTATGTCTTTAAATAGTCAAACATTATTATAGTTATCTTTTACAGTTGGAGAAATTGAGCTGCAGACAGGGTAAGAAAGTTGTCCGAGATCACACAGATAATACGTGGCAGAGGCGAAACTTATCTAGAAGTCTGTTTTACTTTGAAGAAGTTGTACTCAGTCTCTAGTTTATTAGTCAAGTCCATACTGCTAAAAATAAGAATTATTTTTCTATATAAAATACTGTGATGAATATCTTCATCTTCCATCATCTTTATTTCCTTAAAATACATTCCTTTAGAAGGTCAACAATTCATAAGGTATAAACACATCTGAAACTACAGATGTGTCTGAATTCCTTTTAGGAAGATTACATCCTTTACTACTATTTTCATGTATGAAAGTACCTATGTACTGTACCTGAAACATGTTAAGAATGATCACTTTTATTAATATTTGTCCATGTGATGTTCTTTTGATTTCCGGGTTTAAGTGGTTTTTTTTAACCTCTATATTATTACTGAGGTTGACTACTTTTCCCTATGTCTATTGACACCTATTTTCTTGTGTGAAATATAGTTTCCTATTGCCTTAGTACAAATCCAAATACATTCTCATTATCTTTAAGGAACTTCATATTCCACCCAATAAACATTCATTGGTTGAATAAACTGCTGCTATGTGAATATAATTCTTTACCCGATTATATATCTCAATTGTTCATTGCTAATATGTTGGAAAACTTGGTTTTTCCAGTTTTAACCTCTACCTGGACATTTCGCTGAAGACTCCTATGGAGTATTCTCACTGTAAAACTAATTCGAAGTGATAAGATTAGCATTAGGGTTCAGTTCTCTAAATTTTTGTATTGCTCCTCTTGGTTTCCTAAATATACAATCACATCATTTACAAATAGCACTCATGTTCTTCCCTTTCTAATATTTATATTTCTCATTTATTTGTTTATATTCAACTTTGATCATGATAATAGTGAATCTAGACCTCGGTTTTCCTGATTTAAAGGTGCTGTTTTACGAGTAGCATATGATGTTAGCTAACAGGAGAGTACAAAATTTTCTATAATGTTAAAGAGGATATTTCTGTTTCTAATTTTCCAAGCATTCTATGAGAAATTATCTTTGAATGTTTGGATGTTTTGAATGTTAAGTGCTTTTTCAATGCAAAATAATAATGTCTTAATTTGCAGTTGTTCTGATATGAAATATTTTATTATTTTGTTAGATTTTATAACTTCTTTTTTTATTATTGTGAGAACTCTTTTTCATCTATGCTGACATTATTTAAATATTGTGGAATATTTCCATTTATATTCTAAGTTGAGAGTTCAGCAGTTTATCTTTCCTGTACTGTTTCTGAATAAGTTCCATATGATTTAAAAACTTTGCATGTTTCTAAAGTATAAAAAAATGCACATAAAGTATGTTCTTTATTTTTTTCTTATGTAATTTTCTTCAGTGGCCCATTTTCTATGACTACATAATCATAAATGATTAGTGCCAGAAGATCAGGGTAATCTATTTCTCAATTTTGCCCATGGAGAAGTAGAAACTCAGAGAGTTTGAGTTACTTATCCATTGTCACAATTGGTAGGGTTCTATCACTATCCTCACTGCATTTATACTTGCGGCCCCAAGGAAATGGCAGAGTTTGAAAAAGAAAGTCTTGCTCCCTGAATCACCACATAGAGTAACTCTGCCAACCAAACAGAAGCACTGCTAATGCACTGTGTATACATAAGAAATAACACACAAATAAAAGTAAAAATCCAGGAAATCAGATTTCTAACATAACTGTTAGAGATTTGTGATCTCCCCATGATTTAATCATGGTGATCCAAATAAAAAGAACAAATAAACATTGCTATCAACTACATTTAGGTCATATTATTTGAAACAATAGTTACATGAATCCAAGCATGTCCTGACTAGTTAGGGTGTTCAGGAGAACACTTGAAAATAGAAAGAAATATCAATAGGTGAATACAATCTATCAACATTTACAATATTTTGAAATTAGAAGCAACAAATTGAGACAAATGACTAAATTGAGTAATTAGAAATGTGGCTAAGTTCCTCTGTAAATATGTTATTATTTATTTATTTATTTGTCTTTTTTGTTTGTGTTTTTCTTTGGGGCACATGGGCAAAACTATGATTACCAGCTATAGATGAGACTGTCATTCTTATAGAAATCTTGACATGGGGGTCATAAACCCAATATACACATAAATAATGCTCAAATATGTACACTATAAATTCATGATGTCAAAATTAATGATTAAAAAGCCAAAAGGACCAGTCTGATGCTTTTTATTAAATTATGATTGCAAATAACTTATTTTACATAACACTGGAAGGTGTGGTAATAACAAAAAAAAATCCAGATCTTGTATAATTACATAGGATTACTCAAATAATATCTACAATAAAAATAATCACAATATCAAGAACATACTGCCCTAAATCAATGACATGATGAATGACATGGATAGCAAATTGGGTTGGCTCAATCAAGACTAATATCAGGTGAATACTAAAAGCAGGAAAGTACTCTGAGATAAGCAAGATATTTTACATTAAAATGATGTAGTAGGTTGGATGTTATGAAGGAAAACTGAAAATTCAAATTATAAGATAGAACTACAAGGATATCTGAGACAGGAAAACAGGAAATGTGAAATATATAATAGTCTTTGGCACCAGAAAAACATAGATTTGAATTTTTCTTGTGTCCCTTATTATTAGTTTTCATAGAAAACATAGTTAATATTTAACTTGATATTCTTTTTTTTAAGATTTTATTTATTTATTTGAGAGAGAGAAAAAGAGCAGGGAGAGGCACAGAGGGAGAGGAAGAAGCAGGCTCTCTATTGAGCAGGGAGCCTAATGTAGGGCCTGATTCCAGGACCCTGGGATCATGACCTGAGCTGAAGGCAAATACTTAACCAACTGAGCCACCCAGGTGCCCCTTAACTTGATATTTCTGAGTGAAGTTGGATTCCAAATACTTTCAAATTTGCACTACTTTGGAATATATGTCCTCCACACATTTAAATGACAACGTTTACAAAGTATTATGGCTTTAGGGATGGAAAGGGTTTTGCAGAGTGTTATTATTTACAAAGGTGTTATAATTATTTTCAAAGATTAGCTGGATTTTTTGTAAATAATATATTAACCTGAATAAATCTGGAAAGTAAATGATCTCAAACTTTTTTCCTCTCGTATAAATTAATGCTACTTGTGGGGATGTATTGATCTAACTCAATCCGAATACACTTGTAATGTTAATGAAAAACCTGAGTTTCCATAGATTAAACATAGCAAATGAATTGCTTCATGATATGAAAGCAATATCATGTTGAGCACAACGTGAACACTGCTGTTAAATCTTTTTTTCCATTATTACTGCAAAATGTTCTTAAAAGTGTCTGTGAATTCAAAATGATTAAATCTTTTGACCTATACAAATGAAATAATCCCTGAAGACATGGCATCAAAATTCTAATTTTCCTTCAAACTGTTGTATATTTGAAGACTATAATTAGTTCATTAGTTTTTTTAATATGATAAAGTTCATCTTGATTTTGCATTTCATTATAATAACTTTGATAGTTCAAGAGCAGCATTTGATCTTATGATAATTTTGCCTGAGATACATTATTATGTTGAAGATTCTTCAGACTCCCATTTGCAAATAGTCTCAGATATTACAAATGTTTGCTTGTTAAGCACAAATACATTTAAAGGTAAAAGTAGCAAAAATGCAGATAACCACAAATAACAGCATTAAAAATAAACACAAAAATATGTTTTCCAAGCCAACTTATTTTCTTGTCACCCTAGCATCTTCTCCATATGGAAAGGCTAATGTGAACCAGTTCTGCTACTAAACATCTTTTTAAATATTTTACTCAGACTAGAGCAGACAGTTGTTCATGTTTCCGGCTGTGAATGGTTCTGAAAGCTTTCTTCACAGCACACTCTCCAACTCTACCATCTCACAATAACTGTTCTTTAAGTGGAGGCCTTAAAACAGGTCTGTTAAATATATATGGCTTTAAGGCAGTAGGAAGGAATGCAGAGGGGAAGCACGGGGAATCCTTTTTAAAATTTCCAAAATGTTTTGAAAGTATCATAGGGCTTTATGCAAAATTTTTATTTAAAAAGTTTGACCAAATGTGTTTTATCATTTCTTTAAGGCTCAACTTAATTCCTCATTCATTCATTCATTCATTCATTCATTCATTCCAAAAATATTTACTTCCTACTATGGACCAGGCACTGTCCTTGGTAGAATAACTGTTGTGGCACAACAGCCAGAAGAGCAGCCTTCTTTGCTCTGGCCTACGGAGCATCTTTACTTAGCCAGCATTGGCCCATATCATGCATGCCATGTGATTCCACTTCCTATACCTGCAGAGTGTCAGCTACTGGAGGATAATGATCTCATTCTATCTGTAGCACAGATCAGTGTCTGATTATGAAGGTGCTGGGGATGCTGATGGCCTAGAATTTAAAAGTGTTTTCTACATGTCTATTCTTTGGCTTCCAACTCATGTACGGCAGCTCCCTGCTGTATTTCCTAATGCTCTATTTGGGCTAACTGGCTTATTTTTCACTGATAATCAATTTGAACTGATTTCAGGAGAATATCTTGATTTATTTAATAATAAAAGGTATAGCAATGTTTCAATATCCAGCTTTCCAATACAAAGCATTAGGAACTATTTTAATAATATATTTATTTCAGAGACTTTTTAAATGTGAACATTGCTTTGAAGGAGGAGAGATGAATTTGGAAGGAGTAGAGTTTCCAGACTAAAAACTAATTGGGTATAAGCTGTAGATGAGTGGCTTTATTCACATAATATCTTCAATTTGCAGCAATGTTTACTTATTACCTATTATGTGCTAAAGAGATGTACAAGGTAATATCTCCTTGTGGTTTTGATTTGCATTTCTTTGACAGTAATGTTGGGCATCTTTTTATATACTTATTGACCCTTTAAATGTCTTCTTTGGAAAAGTCTATTCACGTCCTTTGCCCATTTTTTTTAATTGGGTTATTTGATTCTTTTGCTATTGAATTGTAGGAGTTCCTTATATATTTTGAATATTGACCTCTCATCAGATGTATGGTTTACAAATATTTTCTCACATTCCATAGTTTACCTTTGCATTTTGTTTATTGTTTCCTTTGCTGTGGAGAAACCTTTTAGTTTGATGTAGTCCCACTTGTTTGTCTTTGCTTTCATTGCCTGTGTTTTTGGTGTCAACTCTAAAAAATCATTGCCGACATCAATGTCAAAGAGCTCTTCCCTTATGTTTTCTTCTTGTCATATACCTTAAATATATACATAAATTTTTATATGCCAATCATACTTCAATAAAAGGGGAAAGGGGAAGAAAGAAATTACTCATCAAGATTGGGAAAAAAAAGAGGTGCAAGACATTGAGGTTATAATTGTGAAAAAAAAATATGAGCCTTGTCAACAATGAGCTTAGGGTCTAGGAAAAAATATGAGCTTTGTCAACAATGAGCTTAGGGTCTACATAAACCATAACAACAATAAGTACTGTCTTGAGGTTTGTACAGAAAACAACAGGAATACATGGGAAGCCACGTCTATTCTATTTGGGGGGATCAGGGTTGCTTTCTTCAGAAAAAGATAGGGGGAAATTAGCCAAAGGAGAGAGATAAGGATAAGCAAAGCATTGCAGGGAAAAGAAACTGGGAAGTCCCACAGATGACAAAAAGTGTAGTTTATTGATTAAGCTAAGTCTTCATGTACTGCATCTTAAAACAGAAAATGTAAGACTTGTATATCCACCTCACCAAGGCTGAGTCATAAAGATTAAATGAGATGAAAATGTTAGATAATGCACCTGAGAATATGGGCATTTCTAACTTCACTAGGGTGCCTTATCTTTATAGCAAAGACTTATTTTTTAATTGTTATTTTGCTTCTTTAATTTGTTAAAGTGCAAGTAAAAAAACGAACAATTTTAAGTCATTAAATTCAGTTTACAAATATTACTCTGTTTGTAAACATAATATCTTTTATCAAGACAATTTCAAGGCTTTTATATCTTAGATAATTAAAACCCCCTATACAATGTAAACATTGTAAATATAACATGTCCAATTATCTAAATACCTACTTATCTAATGTTTTGTTATTAAATAAGTTCTATAAATCTAATTGAGTTAAGCTCATAAAGTTGATAAATTTAAGCTCGTTAAAATACTGTAGTATTGCTTAAAATCTTAGTGAGAATACCTTTGTGCCTTTTAGTCATCATTTTATTTTATTTTATTTCATTTTAAAGATTTTATTTATTTATTTGACAGAGAGAGAGGGAACACAGAGGAGAGGGAGAGGGAGAAGCAGGCTTCCCACTGAGCAGGGAGCCCGATGTGGGGCTCGATCCCAAGGCATGGGGATCATGACCTGAGCTGAAGGCAGCTGCTTAACGACTGAGCCACCCAGGCGCCCCTCAGTCATCATTTTAAAGCTAATTAGTCTCTACACATTTCAAATAGAAAACAAGGTTTATCTATTAGGTCTCTTACCTGACAAGATCTTTTAAGTGTAATAAATACAATACTAAATATACACAGTTGTTCCAAAAATACCACAAAAATATTCAGAAAATGGGTTTGATTTTCTTCATAATTTTTAATATTCAATTCATTATTCTGGAATTCATATTTAATATGCTTACCTATTAAAAAATTACATCATTCCAAACAAATCAGCATTCTATTTTCAGTATTTTTATATCAATCATAGAGGTATTTGGCCAGGACAATGATCTCAATTCTTGCCCAAGACATTCGCTGAGAATATGAAGCCCTGAAGTCAAGAAAACAAAACTCTATCATTTTCTAAAGACTACAGGGCCTGCAGATTCATCTGATTTAATCTGAAACCTAACAACTAAAATCCCTCATTCATTGAATTTGATAAATTTATTTACTTCTTAATTCTGTTCTAAAATGTTTTTTTTTTCTTTTTCTCATCAGGTAAGACCACAATTTCTTCAGATATTTCCCTATCCTCACATTGAATTCATTTCATCCCTCAATATTGTCACCTCACTCACATGATTGACATATAGCCAGTGCCAGGCACTGCTCTAGACACTGATATAGAACCAATACACATATGACTCATTTTCTCATGAAGCTTACATGCTAGTGGGGTTAGTTTCCTAAAAGAGTTACACAGAATTAAATAAGATTACGGAAGTGTAACTGGGTGGCTTCTTTCATTAGTAATGGTCAGGTAAGCCCCTTCTAAAAAAAATAAATAAACAAGGGCTATAAAAAGCAGGGAAGAGAGCTGTCTGGACAGAAGGAACACCTAGTGAGTTGGATTGAACATAATGTACTCAAGTGCCCAAAAGTAAGTTAGTCTGGCCAGAACTTTGTAAATTAAGGAGATAAAGGTTAGAGATACACCCATAGGTCAAATCTTGCAGACACCTTTAGGCAAAGATAAATTTGGGGTAAAAAGTCAGAGAGTTCTAAGCACAGGTATGGCATGGTTACATCAAAAAAAAAAAAACCTCGCTATTGATTTCTGTGTGAAAAACATATTTTAAGGAGCTAGAATGTAAGTAGTGAGACAAAGATGCAATTAATCAAGTGACAGAGGATGGTGACTCAAATAAGGAGATAAACGTAGAGGTGGTGAGAAATGGTCAGACTCAGGATATATTTTAGGCATGAAATAAATAAGACTTGCTGATGGATTGAATCTGGACACTGGGTATGGAAGAGGAAATCAATGACTACTGAAGTATTACTTCAACATTTGGGGTTTGAGAAACACAGTTTGGAAAGTTCTATTTTGGACATGTTAAGTTTAAAATGCCTACTTCACATCTAAATGGAAATGTCAAGGGTACAGTCTTATATATGAGTCTGAGGTGATGGAGACAAATCAGGGTGAAGGAATATATTTGAGAGTCATTGATATGTAGGCGGGTGTATTTAAAGCTGTGAAAGAGCTGAGATAGTAGAGAGAGCAGGTAGCTGTACAAGATAAAAGAGCCTGAGTGTAAGTGTCACAGCATTTTGAAGATAAGAAGAAAAGGAAGACAAACAAGGAAAAAGAAAAAAAAGAGAAAGCAAGTTAATATGGGAGTAATATAGATGGATAATATTCTGTTTTGATAAAACAGAAAAAATCCCAGGGGAAAAAGAGTTCAAGAGGGAAAACATGATCAACTGTGTCAAATATTGAAAAGCAGCTATGTAGGCACAGGATTTGAGAACCCAGTGGTAAGATCCAGACCCAAAGCCTGACTGTAGAGTGCTGAGAAGAGAATGTGTAGTAAAGAAATGAAGACAGTGTCCATACTGTCTTATAAGTATAAATAAATATATTTATATTTACATCTATTTATGTATAGATATAAATAAATATTACACCAATAACACATATTTTCTGGTTCTTCTATTAAATAGAGTAGAGAGATGAACCAGTAGTGAGAAACGTGTGTGGTGTCAAGGAGTCAAGTGACTGAAGTTTTTACTGAAGGAAAACATGATTGTATGATAAAATAACTAAAACAACAATAGGCATATTGGTGATGCCAGGAAAAATGAGATACTGGCAAGAACCAAGTCTCTGAGAAGTAAGACCAGTATTCAAATGAGGGTGGATATTTGACAGCAACTGAGTCAGTTTATTCATTGTAACAAGAAGGAAGTAAGAGAAGAAGGAGTGGGTGCAGGTAGTGATTTGGTATGATAAGGTAAGGGAAAATATGCCAGATTATGTCCATTTTTCTCAATTATGTTAAGTAAGACCATCAGCTGAAAGAGAAAGGGGACTAGATTTAATACTTGTGAGGAGATAGAAGTTGTCAAACAGGCATTTTAGAAAGAGCAAAAAAATATACTAAGAAAGTATGGATGGGTTGCTGGACACTGAGAGGTATTCATTTGTAATCTGTGGTCATGAATTTGAGTGAGCTCTTCAGCATGATATTACAATGTTCTGAGGTGTAGGAGGGACTAGATAAATTCTGCAAGTGTTGATTTTCTATCACAGGATTTGACAGGAGGAAGAGATGAGGGATCTAGCAATGTCTGAAAAAGAGAAATTATAGCAAACTACCATGAAATCAAAGCTGGGCAGGAAGAATTTAACAACAAAACATGGCGATGGAGTAAGAAAAAGAGGTGGTGATGCTGGGAGTTGGTGGTGATGAAGTTAATGGTGTGACATGGAAATGGGAGCAGGTGCTGTCCAAGTAAAGGAAAACACACTGGTGATAAGGAGACGGAGTGAATGAGAGTATTAGCTACAAACGTTTTTGAAGACCAAAGGAATAGTGACAGACAATACAAAAGGAAAGGCGTTAGGTCAGAGGACAAAGTTATTAATTAATGAAGAGGAGTGACAGACTGGGTGATACCAATATAACAGTAACACAAGGAGGTAGCACAGGTGACATGAAGGCATGAAATTCATCATGAAAAATCTAAATTGAGGGTTGCAGAAAAGGAGGTGGGTGGGGGGAAGGGGTAACTCAGTGACGGGCAATAAAGAGGACACGTGTTGTGATGATCACTGGGTGTTACACGCAACTAATGAATCATTGAACATTATATCAAAAACTAAAGATGTACTATACATTGGCTAATTGAATTTAAATTAAAAATCTAATAAGGGAAACTCACAAAAATATTTCATTTCTATTACTAGACTCTATGTTCTTAAATGAATTGTTCTACTCAACAATATAAATACAATTTTTTCACTTTTAAATGACCACCTTATAGATATAGAAATTTTGATGACCTATAACAAATATACACACACCACAAAAGACTTTAAAACCAAAGAAAATTCATCTCTGAAAATGTTTTACTTGTTAAATATATGTATATAGAGAAAAATTCAAAATCTCTGCTGTATTTTAGAACAGGAGTTAGAATCCTTTTCTGTAAAAGGTCAGAATATAAATATTTTAGACTTTGTGGGACATGTAGGTTCTATTGTGACTACTCAACTCTGCCACTGTAGTGGAAAAACATGAAATATGAAATGGACAATACGAAAACAAATGAATTTATGGTTGTGATCTAATGAAACTTTATTTATAAGGACAAATGAAGGGCTTAATTTAGCCTTCTGGTCTTACTTTTTCCACACCTGAGTTAGAGTCCAATAATCAACTTAACTAGAATCTCAGCTCAAAACTCTAGTGGATTATAAAAATTAATAGTGACAATGTTTGTATATCTCTAAACATATGCACAAATAAACCAGTATTTTAGACCAGGTTTTATACCTAAGAATATTTTATCTTATAAATACTTTAAACTATAGCAATTAAAAATGACTGAGCTATCCACAGTTGTTTGGCATTCTAAAGATAACATCATATAAACATATCCAATATTACCAACAAACATCAGTCACACATATGTATGTCTTGGAAAGACAAAATAAGATAAAAGACTTTTTTGGGGAAAATTTATCATCCTAGTTGCTGTTAGAAGAGTTCACTTAAATTCCCTAAAGTACAATCTTATAATAACTATTCATGATTTACAAGGTGGAATAAAGACAAGCAAAGAAGATATTAAAAAATGGTTTAGAGGAACTTCCAGTTTCTGATCTGTTAATTAGAGGGTTTGAAAGTCATTGCTCCTATCCCCACAACAAGAAAAAAAAATTGAATGAACTGAAAATCAACAATTCTCATTAGATGCATTGGAAGATTGAAAACAGAGGGCAAACCACTGCCCCCAAATTGGAAAGACGGACAGGTAGATACAAAAAATCACAACTTACCCAAGCAGAAGTTCAGGAGCACAAACTGCTGCTGGAACAAGTACCAGGGAAGAAAAACCTAACTGTAATTAACAATTAGCTGGAAGTTAAAATTTATACCTAGGCATGTAATATCCAAACTGCAGAAATCAAAGACCAAGAGAAAAATCTTAAAAGAAGCCTGTTGGGGGGAGGGGGTGGGCAAGGAGTGAATTTCACCTATAGAGGAACAAGAATAAGAATTATAACCAATTTCTTTTCAGAAACCATGAAAAAAAAAGTGGAATGTTGGAAGTGAAACCAACCTACAATTCTGTACCCTGTGAAATTATCTTTCAAAAGTGAAGGAGAAATAGAGACTTTCTCAGACAAACAAAAATTGAGAGATTTCATTGCCAGTAGACCAGCTTGGCAAGAAATATTGAAAGAAGTTCTTCAGAAAGAAAGAAAATGATACAGATCAGAAACTCCGATCTGTATGAAGAAAGGAAAAACATTAGAGAATGAATAAATGGTAAAACAGAATATATTTCTTAACTGAGTTAATAGGTATCAGTTTATTTAAAGTAATAGCAATGAAATATTTGGTGATTATAGCTGATGATGATGTGGAAAGGAAGGGCAGAAATGTTACACGAATTAGAAGGAAGAATAGTAAGTACTCTTTTATAAGGTATTACACTACCCATGAAGAAGTGGTATAGTGTTATTTGTTTTTGAGGGTTTTTGAAAAATTCTATTTATTAGTAATCTTTACGCCCAACATGGGGCTTGAATTTACAACCCTGAGATCACGGGTTGCATGCTCTACTGACCTAGACAGCCAGGTATCCCAATATAGTGTTATTTTGTGTATAACAAACTAAAGGACAACTACTAAAAAAAAAAAAAAAAGACAACTGATGTGCTAAAAGGGGAGAAGAAATAAATGAAATCATATAAAATGCTTAATTAAAGCCAGAAAACATATGAGAGATGAAATGAAATTAAAAACAAAGGGAATAATTAGAGTGAGAAGTATGGTAGGTACTAAGACAGCCATGACACTGCTCACTTTAAACATCAGTGGTCTAAATACACTAAGTTATTTATTTATTTATTTATTTATTTATTTATTTATTTATAAGATTTATTTATGGGGCGCCTGGGTGGCTCAGTCATTAACCATCTGCCTTCGGCTCAGGGCGTGATCCCTGAGTCCTGGGATCGAGCCCACATCAGGCTCCTCTGCTGGGAGCCTGCTTCTTCCTCTCCCACTCCCCCTGCTTGTGTTCCCTCTCACGCTGGCTGTCTCTCTCTCTCTGTCAAATAAATAAATAAAATCTTTAAAAAATTAAAAAAATAAAAGATTTATTTATTTATTTGAGAGAGAGAGTGAGCATGCCTGTATGAGTGGGGGGAGAGGCAGAGGGAGAGAATCTTCAAGCAGACTCCCTGCTGAGCACAGAGCTGGATATGGGGCTTGATCCCACCACTCATGAGATCATGACCTGAGTTGAAACCAAGAGTCTGGTCATTCAACCAACTGAGCCACTCAGGTGCCCTTACATACACTAATTTAAAGACTTAGACTGTTAATAGTAGTTTAAAAACAGAACCCAACTGTATGTTGGCCACAAGAAATAAATTCAGGCCACACTTCAATGTTGCTCTGTAATAACTTAGTCTTTCCATGTTGTTCACATTTACACAACTTCTTAACTTGGACACTAACAACTAAAAACAACAGATAATATAATGATTAGAAAACCCAGGCTTCCTCACTGAGTAAAAGGGCAAGGCATCGCCCAGTGCTGTTGGCATAGTGTTCTATTTAGATAATTAATTAATTAGGCTCTTCACCTGAAGCTTTATTGCCCCTCCCCCACTCAGAGTCTGATTTCCAGCTGGGGCTCAGGGTACTGGAAGAGAGCTCATTACAGTGCTCCAGTAGTGGTCATTTGTATCATTGTGATGAGCCCCCTGGATTTTGACCTGATTTAGTAACCAAGACTAGTACCTAAGATCCCTAGAGAACATGGCATAACAGCCCACACTCATCAAGGATGACATATGTTGTGCAATTGAACATTTACTTTTCAGTGTTATTGGAGAAAATAGTGTGCGCCCTAAACTATTACATTTCTCACTGGACTGTCAATTAGGTAGATTCAACTCCCAAATACCTCTCCATTTGGGTACGCCATGAAACCGCCTATAAACATTCTTTGCATGCTTTGGGAGATTTATCACTAATATTGGGTTACCAGGTCACAAATTTACAGCTCCAGAGAAGAGTTTGCCAGTTAATAAAAACATGCCCAAATTCAACTCTCTTAGGTTTTTAAGTTTCCATTTCTGATTTCCTTAAATGTGTTTCATCCCCATACCTATTCTTATATGAAAAGAGCAAATCCATTTTTTACATGTCATAGACAACCGCAATCTGCTTCCCATTATACTCAAGCAGACAACTTTGCTATATACCACCTTGATTTACGGCCACATAGAGCACAAAAGCTAAAGCAATGTTGCTTGGCACTTTCTACCTTGTATGTTGGTAGTATTTCTCTTAGTCATCTGGGAAAAATCTAGAATTGTAAACATGCCCTATAAGCCATAAAATGAAGAGAGCTGTAGTCAAGAATCAGTAGGAGCATTGCATTACTTCTTTTCACCAAGTTATCCAGGTGGAGAGTTTAGGCAGAGCTAAAAAAAAAAAAAATCCTTTTCTGTGGGAAAAACAGAGGTTTCTCCCTGTACTGGCCTTTAGTCAGCATGATATCCAAAAAAAGATAACTAAGTGTATTATTCCCTTGTTCTGAGTTACTCTCATGGATACATGTTATTGCATTGCTCATGAAATTGAGGCCCATGTGTGAGTGACCTTCTGTCTTCTATGATGTCCTCATTTGTATTTATTGTCTATTTCACAAACATCCTTTTTTTAAAAAAAAAAGATTTTTATTTTTTTGACAGAGAGAGAGAGCACAAGCAGGGGGAGTGGCAGGTAGAGGGAGAGGAAGAAGCAGGGGCTTGGTCCCAGGACCCTGAGATCATGACCTGAGCCGAAGGCAGGCACCTAAAAACTGAGCCACCCAGACGCCCCTGCTTCACAAGCATCCTTAATCCATGGTCAAATTATCCTTTCCTGAAGTAGTGTTTAACCATAGGACCTACAATAACAGTAACAATATCCTTCATAACACTTCTCCTTGGCCCCACCCCTGAGGAGATGTCACAGGATTTGGCAGGTAAAGAATCACAGCACCATTCCTGTCACTGATTATCGGAGCCATTGTCACAACCACCTGTAAATTGGTACATGAGGCAAAGTTACGACCCCTCTGATGTACCTTTAGGAAGTTTAATGATAGCATGTTCTATGTAACGGTGTAAATGTTGCTGTTTGTGAATCTATAGTACCCTTTATGGATATGTGTAAGTGTAAAGATGGACCGAGGACCACATTAAATTGGGCAAAATGAAAGAAATATTTCATGGGGGGCTGGGTATATAAATTTGTGTATTTGCATTCTTCCCCACCACCTCATTCCCATTCCTCAATCCAAAAACCTGAAGGCCACACTTTACTTCCTTTCCCTCATAGTCATGACAGAGACAAGATAAGCTAAATGATTCAGCCAACACTTTGAGCCTTTCTTCTTCACTGTCTATGTAACAAGTGTTTTGGTTACTTTTTCCAATTTTCAGTGAGACAGCTGCTCTGAGGGTGAAAGGAATGTGGTATGTTCAGGTAATATTATGTCTTATTTCCCTCTTTGGTGTTGTGTCAAATCATTGCAAGCTGAATAGACAGAGAATCTTCTGTTTCAAACTTTTAATTGTATTCTCTGAGGATGCTTGTGTTACAAGATAAGAATACATGCGCATTTCAGTTAACATCCATTTGTTGCCTCTCAAAATGGCCAAAAGAGCCAGAAATACACCTTTAGGTGGGGAATTTTATCCACAGCTCTTCTTGAGCACTTACTGCCTATTGATGATGGGCACTAATTCTTATCACAAGGTTTTCCCTTGTCTCAGTCCACCACAGCCTGGGTGCCTTCTAAATAACAGAAATGTATTTCTCACATTCTGGAAGCTGAAAAGTCCAAGCTGAAGGCACCAACTTGCTCAGGTTCTGGTGAAGGCTTTCTTTCTGTTTTGTTGCCAGTGACTTCTCACTGTGTCTTCCTATGGTACAAGAAGCAAGGCAAGTTTAAAAACAACAACAACAACAACAAAACAAAAACAAAAACAAAAAAGACAACCTTTTTTAAAGGAACACTAATCTCATTCATGAAGGCCCTGTGCTCAAGAACTATGCACCTCCCAAAGCCCCTAACTCTTAATATCATCTTCTTTGGAGGTCAGGATTGCAACATATGAATTTGGGTGTGGGGGAAGGGCACCAACATTCAGACCATAGTACCTCTGATGCAAGAGAAATGACCATCTCTCTACACACTGGTTAATGGCCTAAGCAACTATCTGCCTACATATTTTATGAGCTCAACTATGAAATACGTTAAGGCATCTGTCTTCCTTTGCATTTCAATGTTTACTGGAGCTGGAATTGGGGCCTTTTAGTTTTTTGGAGGGAAAGAGGATGAACAACCATATGATCCTACATGATCCAATAGAATTGTCATAGTTGTTTATATATGTGACGCACTCAATTCTTCCCTATATTTTCCTGAACAGTGTAGATTTGATATCTAGACATTTCCAGAAGACTAATTTACAATTTTCAGTTATTAATAATAAGATATTCATTAGTGTAATAGATTAATGTTATATCATCATAGATAAGTATCTTTAATAACTCATTAACCAGCAGAAATAAATGTAAGAGCTCTCTAACTTCAAAATTTGTATAATATTCAATCTATCTACCTATAGAGAAAAGCACTTACTAGTTTAATGTCAGTGATCAAAAATGTAAGTTATGACATTTTAATAAAGTACCCTTTATTAAATAACTTTAATGTTATTCTGATACATCTCTACTAAATGTTGAGTCTTATGGAAAATAGCCCAGGAAATTGACATAAGGAAACATATAATTTCCCTCCTTTAACTGAATGCAAATGAGCTAAAAAAGAAAGACCAACTAAGAGTCAGCATTAATGTAATGAGAGAAAATGAGGTGGCCAAAGAATCACACAGAATACTAATGTCATTTGACAACTCTCACAAGTCAAAGATAGACTTATATGATGTTCTCACGGACAAGTTCAGTCTGCTCTCTGAGCTTACCAAGTGCTGGCATGTCATAAATCAGGTCTGCAGAGGCAGCCTGCAGGCAGAGCAACTTTATTGGCAACACCAGTAATGAGAAGCCTGAAGGAAATATTTTTGTCTAAAGCCTGACAAGTATCAATCCTGCAGAATTTAATTAAAAACATCTATTAATGTCAATCTTTAAAATAATAGTAAAAAAGATAACAGATTTGTGAAATAACAATCTCAAAAATATTTCACTCCTTTCAGGGCAAATAAAAATGCCAAATTGGATATAGATAAATAGCAAAAAGATTATGTCTATATTTCTAACATCAGCAGAACTGAATATAAATGAGATGATGGCGTTTTATTATCTGTATTAGAATTAATTAGAATATATGGTAGGAGTATCAGTTAGGATTAAGTTAATTTCATATATCTGAAAACCCAAAATAACCATGGTTTAAACAAGATATTTATTTCTCTTGTAACAGAATTTGAAAGTAGGACATCCAGTAATGTATATGACAACTCCACACTGTCTTCCGAGAAACAGTCTCTAAACCCCTGTTCTACCATGCTCAGTATGCAGCAAAAATTCTCAATTAACCTCATGGCCCACCAGGGTTACTGGGGACTCAGTCATCATATCAGCCTAACCAGTAGTGGGAAGAAGGAAAGAAGATCAAGCACAAGCCAAAGCACTGAATCTCTCAGAACAATTTTGCTTAAATACTATTTACAAATTGAGCTACCCTATGATCCAGCCATTGCACTACTGGGTATTTACCCC
This sequence comes from Ursus arctos, assembly GCF_023065955.2. NCBI lineage: Eukaryota > Metazoa > Chordata > Mammalia > Carnivora > Ursidae > Ursus > Ursus arctos. Next base: position 11,341,303 of record NW_026623078.1, read on the forward strand.
AAAGATACAGATGTAGTGAAGAGAAGGGCCATATGCACCCCAATGTACATAGCAGCTCTGTCCACAATAGCTAAATCGTGGAAGGAGCCGAGATGCCCTTCAACAGATGACTGGATTAAGAAGATGTGGTCCATATATACAATGGAATATTACTCAGCTATCAGAAAGAACGATTTCTCAACATTTGCTGCAACATGGATGGCACTGGAGGAGATAATGCTAAGTGAAATAAGTCAAGCAGAGAAAGACAATTATCATATGGCTTCTCTCATCTATGGAACATAAGAACTAGGAAGATTGGTAGGAGAAGAAAGGGATAAAGAAAGGGGGGGTAATCAGAAGGGGGAATGAAGCATGAGAGACTATGGACTCTGAGAAACAAACCGTGGGCTACAGAGGGGAAGGGGGCGGGGGAATGGGATAGGCTGGTGATGGGTAGTAAGGAGGGCATGTATTGCATGGTGCACTGGGTCTTATATGCAACTAATGAATCATCGAACTTTACATCAAAAAATAAAAATAAAAAAAATAAAATAAAATAAAATAAATTTTAAAAAAGACTGGTATCCAAGATCTACAAAGAACTTCTCAAACTCAGTACACGAGAAACAAATACTCAAATCAAAAATTGGGCAGAAGGTATGAACAGACACTTTTCCAATGAAGACATACAAATGGCTAACAGACACATGAAAAAATGTTCAAAATCATGAGCCATCTAGTGTCAGAGAACATACTCTGTATAAATTTAAATATTTTAAAAGTTGATTGAGATTGTTTTGTGTACAAGCGTATGGTCTCAATATCAGTGAGCACTTGAGAAAAAAATGTATATTCTACTGTTGCTGGGTAGAGGATTCTCCGTATGCTGATTTGATTATATTGGTAATGTTGTTTTCCTCATCCTTGCTGATTTTCTGTCCAGTAGTTCTGCTAACTCTTGAGTGGGTTGCTGACATTCCCAAGTTTAACTATGAATTATTTTTTCTCCTTTTAGTTCTGTCAATTGTTTCACTTCATATCTTTTCCATCGCTTTTATTCAGTGCATACACATTTAAGATTGCTATATTTTCTTTGTTAATTGATGATTTTATCATTATGTAATTGCTCTCTTTGTCTCTAGTAAATTTTTAATCTAAGTCTACTTTACCTGATATTAATATAGTCATTTATGCTTTTTAAATTAATACTCTCATGGTATATTTTCCATCCATTCACTGTCAACCTAACTATATATCTCTACTTTCGACAATTTTCTTGTATACAGCATATGAATAATGGTATTTTGTTTTGTTTTCTTTAATCCACTTTGCTAACTCCATCTTATAATTGGTGTATTTAGACTATTTACATTAATGTGAGGACTCTAATCTGCAATCTCAGTATGTGCTTTTTGCTTATATCTCTTCTGTTTCTTGTTTTTCCATTTCCATTTTTGCTTATATCTCCTCTGTTTCTTGTTTTTCCATTTCCATTTTTGCTTATATATCCTCTTGTTTTCTTGTTTTTTCATTTCTCTATCTTACCTTCTTTTGGGTTACTTGAATATTATTTAGGGTTGAGTCTTGATTTATTTATGTTACCTTCTTAATATAGTGATTTATATAGTCATCTTAGTTGTTGCTCTAGGTATTACAACATACATTATGTAACTTATCACTGCCTATTGGTATTGGTGGTTTATTCCTTCAAGTGAACACTAGAAATCTTCCATTTAGGTCTTTTTATACTCTCCACTCTTTAAATATAACTTTTCTTAAATATGTCTTCTGCATATAGTCAACATCAGATCACCTGGTGCTATACTTTCTGCTTCAATCATAAAATGCCATTTAAGAAATTAAAAGTCTGTTATAGTTATTCCTATTTTTATTCATTCCAATGTTTTCTTTCATTTCTGAGGTTCTAACCCTTCTATTATCATTTCTTTTCTGCTTATAGAACTTCCTTTAGCTACTCTTTAAGGGCAGGTTTTTTAGTAAAAAGTTCTCTCAGTTTCACTTCTTCTAGCATTCTGCTGAGAATGTCCCGATTTCCTCCTTATATCAAAGAGATATTTTTGCTGGATAGAATTCAGTTTTACTCTTTCAACACTTAAAATATACTGCTACTTTCATCTTAGTGATTGTGAATAGTGTAATGAACATGGGAGTGCTGATAATTATTTGAGGTCCTGATTTCAATTTTTTTTAGAAAAATACCCAGACATAAACCATACAATATTTTATTTTTAATTTTTAGAGAAATCTCCAGAATATTTAACATTGCAGCTACATAAAATTTGCAATTCTACCAACAGTGTACAAGGGTTCCAATTTCACCACATCCTCATTAATACTTGTTACCTGTTGTTTTTGGATAAAAACCATCCTAACAGGTATGTGGTGATATCTCTTTATGGTTTTGGTTTGTATTTCTCTGATGATTAGTGTAATTGGGTATCTTCCTGTATGCCTGTTGGCTATTTGTACATCTTTTTTTTTCTTTTCTTTTCTTTCTTTTTTTTTTTTTTTTTTTTTTGCAGAACAGTCTTTTGTAGTCTTTTGCCTGTTTTTGAATCAGTCCATATTTGGTTTGTTGTTGTTTGTTTTTGTTTTTGAGATCCTGTTATATGTGTTTATAGTTATGTAGGAGAATAAATGGCTTACAAACAATGAAAAACATATACAGCTACTTTCTATGGGTCTCCATGGTTTCTGATGAATTATTTACTAAGATTCAAATTGGTGCTTCCCTGTAGGTAATATGTCATTTCTCTTGAGAGGCATTCAATTATTTTTGTGTTTACTTTTCAGAAGCTTAAATATGATCTATCAGCACGGATTTCTTTGTATCTGTCTTTTTTGGGGTCCACTCATCTACTTGATTCTGAGTATGCCACCCAAAATAAGCTACTTTGGTATAAGAATTTTTTTGAGATATAGAATTTTGAGATTCAACAGATGCAGATAGAAGCCCTCCCAAAGCTTCCCTTATCTGACTAAAAGCAGAAATTTCTGGGGCGCCTGGGCAGCTCAGTCATTCAGTGTCTGCCTTTGGCTGAGGGAGTGATCCTGGTGATCTAGGATCGAGCCCCATGTCAGGCTCTTCCACTGGGAGCCTGCTTCTTCCTCTCCCACTCCCCCTGCTTGTGTTCCCTCTCTCGCTGGCCGTCTCTCTCTCTCTCTGTCGAATGAATAAAAAAAAATCTTTAAAAAAAATAAAAATAATAAAAATAAAATAAAAGCAGAAATTTCTGAAAAATAAGAACTGCCATAAATCCCTCTCTCAGGGAATATTTATGGTCATAAAGAAGACAAAAAGTTGGCACCAGGATAGACCTTGCACAAATAAACCTTGCTAAGATAGCCCTTATCTTGTATTAGTTTCCTTCATATATCTACTCACAGCTTACAACCCCTAGAAGCCTGAAAACCTCTTTCCTTTGTCTGTCACATCTTTATAATTTATTGCTGTAGGTTAAAAATTGTACAGAAACTCTCAGGCCTATTGACTTCTTTGAGTCTTCTCTTTTCCAGGAAAGTCCCCGTATCTCGTAAAAATTAACATCAAATAAAATTTGTATGCCTTTCTCCTTTTAATCTGTCTTATGTCAACCTAATTTTCAAGGCTGTAGTTAAATAACCTAAGAGGATAGAGGCCAAAAAAAAAAAAAAAAAAAATCCTGAACCTACAGTTCTGCATATTTGTCTTTTACCATATTTGAAAATTTTAGCCATTTTTTCTTTAAATACTATCTTTCTCTTCTCCTTCTTGGATTCTAATCATATGAATGTTAACTATTTTGTTATTGTCCCATTGATCCCTGAGACTCTGCTCTTTTATCTTTTTTCATTCTATGTTCTTTATGTTGTTCAGATGGGGTAAGTTCTATTGCTCTGTCCTTATAGCTACTGACCTACCTTTTGTCATGCCCACACTACCATCAAATGCATTCAGTGGGATTTTTATTCTTCCCATCAGTGGTGTTGGAGTGTTTTTGCCTGCTTTCTGCAGATGGCAGGAGTAGAAGAGAAGTGGAAGATCAACCTTCACTGAAACCTTGAGGTAGGGGTGAGAGGATCAGTGGGTGTGTGTCTAGGAAATCATCCGTAGTATGGAAGGATGCTCTAAGACTCCACCACGTTAATAAATAGGAAACGTATACTCAAGAGCAACTTAACCAATAAACAAATCTATGAGAAAGAATAAAAAATGAAGCAAAAATGTATAATACATGGTAAATAGATAATAATTGGAAAGAATGAAACCAAACATGTGAGCTATTAAATTACATATTAAGAACAAGAATGATTTTTTTATTGAAATAAAAATAATTAGTTTAAACATAAAAACTAAGAGTGAGTAGTGTAATTGAACTATCAGGAAAAAATTAAAACCTTCCTTATTTATACTGATTAAATTATAGGTGGCTATTTCAATAATAGAGTCATATTCATAGTCAAATTATAGGAAGTAGATTAAAAATATAGATACCTAAAGAATGGAAATTAATCCAGGTAAATGACACATTAGCACAATTTGGTAGTTAACTGAAATTGAGCAGTCAATGCAAAAATTAAGAGGCTATGCCCAGTGTTTGCCATTTCCCACCCATGGCTTTCCCTTCCCTTTCTTCTTAAATCAGAAAGGCAAAGTGAATTAACAGTTTATAGACTACCAAAAGACTTATCTCGGCTAGCTCTTCAGATATTTGGTTAGGTCATCTGTGCTTCTATTCCTATTGATAAATACTCACTAAAAATTGGCAGAAATATGTTTAATATCTGAAATTTAAAGTATTATATAGGATTCACCTAAAATTTTATAACTTGAATTTGATATTATGTATTTTTTAAATAATCTTATGTTCCTTTGCATAAGATTGTAACTTGCCTTATTTACTAGAATTATAGTTCATTCAAGATATTGAAGTAATGGACTGAAAATTATGACTGGATATTTGGGGCTATATAATATGTATCTATGTTACAGAACTTTTCCACTCAGAAAGTGAAATTGGAGGAACAGGAAATAATAAGGACTCTAACCTTGGTGGAAAGACAGTAGAATACAGAGAGAAATTTGAGAGACAGAGAAAGAGAGAGAGAGAGATTTCTGAATCACTTAAAATCCTTTAAGCCATAAGTAAAATAACTCAATTCAAAACCTCATAAAATGTACAGTAGCAGGCATTGATCAGATGTAGTTCACATGGGAGTCCAGCTCAAAGTCTCTGCAGTTCTCTCACTCTTCCCACCTCTGTGTGTTGCTTGTATTCTTCAGGTTTCACATCCATTCAGGACTCAGAGGAAGAGAGAATTGACTTTCTGCAACTCACTCTTCAGAGTCACTAATTCGACTCCGCAGAAAACCCTCACAAACCGCCATTGGGAATGACTGGCTTCTGGCCAAACATTCATTCTTGAACTATAATCCCTTTGGCCAAGGGAATTGGAATGATTTACATTACCTGAAAAAAATCATTGTCTAGAGGGAGCTGAGAATAATTTGATTCAGGTAAAATAATCAATGCCCACCCTAAAGCAAGATCAATCTCCCCACAAAACTCACAGCTGCTAGAGATAGAGGAATTTTTTTATTATAATCACCAAACCCACTATACTTCTGAAGCACAGAGCTCTAGAAAAAAAGAGAAGGGCCTAATTTTGAACTCTACAGGTGACTCATTTCATGCATCCACCACCAGAGTGGTATCCTGACTCTCGGAGTATGCATTTGACCTTGCCTAAGAAAGGAGTTCAAATCTATATTTGATTCACATAAGGCTATGATGAGCAAATGCTATATAAAAAAAACACTCGTGTCTTTAATAAAATACAATATGTTGGTTCTCTATTCATGGGTAAGTAAAAGTCGTATTAGAGTATGTAATAATAAATTAAGCAAACAAATCACTACATATTATTATGTAATTGGTATAATTTATTAAATATTTAATCATGGAATATTATTTTTAAATGTTAACAATTTGATCATAACTCTAGAAACTACCTATTACTAAAAGCATTATCTATCAATATTTGGGATAATTCATTAATATAACATATCAATTTCTAAATAATTACAAAAAATACTAGAAAAGGTAAACTGATTATTGAAGGTAGAAGATCATTCTGGAACCCAATCACCATCATACAATTATTACTTTATTATCCTAGGTGTCAAAGAGGCATGTCCTTCCATGTTATTTAGAATTCTGACTAAAAGCCATCTGTTTCTAATGTTTAGCAAGTTTTTATGCAATGAAAGTAGCTTTTTTCCCCCCAGAATTGACAGCTGGTTTGCCAAAGTGTAGCTGGTCCTTAAATTTGACATACCAACCAAGCCACCAGGAGAGAAAAAAATATAGTATTTGATAATATCAGCAAAGCCATTGTGAAAGAAAATAAAATGCAGAAGTACACACATGGCACGCACACACACACACAATGATAGAAAGGTAAAAATTACAGGTGCAAAAATTTTTGTTTTCAAAATATAAATGTTAAATAAGTTTCAGATGATTCACTTTTAACAGATATACCAATATTGATTTTTAATACACTCCGTTTACAAAAAAATTTTAAAAACCAACCTTCCTGAGATTATTCAAATCATTTAGGGTAAGCCTTCTGATCCTCCCCATCTCCTTCCAGCTGTAAGAAACCTTAAACATTGTCTTCACTACGGTCCCTCCATTTCACAAATGAGGAAACCAACCACGTCCACACAAGGAAGAAAAGTCCTGATTACAACTCTGGTACTAAAACTTTATCTCCACTGTTCCAGACAATTCATCTCATGCAAATGATTTCCTTTGTGTCTCCACAAGCTCTGCTCATTTTCACCTACATGCCTTTGCTCACACTAAGCTCCCTCAGGCTTCTAAGTGGAATTTCCCCTAATCAAATGTTTTTCATAATTCTGCTTTCTACTTAACTTCAGCCTGAATTTGATAAATCCTAGGAAGCTAACCATGACCACTCACACACTTCTTAAATTCCCTTGATCATTAAGATTAAATGTCCATAAAATATAGAGAGGATTAACAATACACTTATTTTGTAATACCTCACTAATATCAAGATCTATCCACTTCAACTTCTAACACATGGACAGGGGGTCGGGGAGAGGAAGGATATCTGAGTTTATGTCACAAAGTATTTGTTCTCTGAATTTCACATCCACACAGCAATAGCTCCTATGTGAGCATCATATGCAGGGCTACTCCTTATGTGGTCTGCCAAGTCCCCACAGACATATAGAGTCTTCATAATGTTAGTAGGTTCCACACAGTTCACATACTGATCTTTAGTACTATGTGAAGGGCTCTTTTCATTTTATGGCTTTATAATAAAGGAATTATGTGTAAATAGATAAAAGAAACTATAGAAAATAACATTTCACAGCATGTGCTAAATTCTAGATAGTTCACTTCGTTAATTTACACACCTTTTTGAACAACAAAAAAATTTTCACTTGTAAAGTATTATTCAGAATAAAAAGCAAATTACAAGAAACATAAAAATTAACAAGGTTGGGAAAAATATGCAACTGTGCTTTGTGATGTAACTTTTAATTTAGTACTTCCCATCTCAGGTGGGTCATCAGCCTCCAACCCTCTATGCCTCAGTCTTCAAAAGCTTATCTACTAACTCTGCTGCTCACTGTGCTGACTGAACTATTTCACCTCTTTTTTGTCTTCTCCAAACTCTAGCACCCCCTCTCCATTATTCATTCTCATAGGTGACCTTCATTTTCATTTCTCTGAGAAAACAGTAGATAATTACCACATCTTTCTACCACCCAAGTACAAACCTTGCTAATTTGGAAGACCTACCTCTCCTCCAATCTCAAAATAATAGGTCTATTATAAGTGGGTTCTGTATCTTCCCTTATCTTCTTAGAGTGTAGCTCCAGAAATTACTTCTTCTCCCTCTTACATCATCAATAACCCCCTTTCCAAATCATCCCAGCAGGATAGAAATGATAAAATTGCTTTCATTTATTTAAAGTATACCCTAACCCCCCAATCTCTTCCTTTGACTACCTTATTCTCTATTCCTTGTCATAACAAAATTCCTTTAAAGAGATGTCTATGTCACTGTCTCCCCTGTCTCATCTCCTATAAAACACTCTAATGAGAGTTATTCCACCACCACTGTGCTAAAATCATTCTCACAAAGGCTTTCAAGAGCTGATCAATACACCTGAATCACCTTTCAACTGTTCATTCTTCAATGGAACCAATGTCTTCCACCTGGTCTGAAAGAAGCACTCACCTGTTTTTCCTCCCACTCCACTGGCCTTTTTTTCTCAATCTGATTTGCTGTCTCCTCCTTTCCCACATCTAAATCTTGGATTACCCTAGACTTCAGTCTTTGGTTTTCTTTCCTTTCCAACCGATACTCCCTCCCTTTGTGACTCCATGTTATATTTTGGTGTAAATATGATTACAAATTGTACACTTCTAGTCCTGGCCTCTCTCCTCATGTTCTGTTCAATTTGCCATGTATGTGTCCAAAGTCACATCAAAATTCACAAAAGTAAAATAAAACACTTGAATCATGACCTTCCCACCAAATGCTGCCCCCTTTAGTATTTTGCAGCTCAGCATATTGCCTTTTGAGTGATTAGGTCACAGTATATATATCATCCTTCATTCTTTATTTCCTCACAGACCTATGTACAATCAATTAGAGAACTATGCTCACAAAATATACCTGAAAAGTGGCTGTTTTACCCCACCTCACTTCTTAGCCGCAATACCTTCCAAATAGATCTCCTTGCTGACACTCTTGCCCCTCCACAGGTAGTCCTCCATGCCACAGCCAGATTGCTCTTTCAAAAGTGCAGAAGAGATTCTTGCTCACGTCCTCAAATGGTATTCAATAAAACCCTAAGAATAAAATCCAGCTCTTCACTGTGACCCAGTAGTTTCATCACAATCTGGCCTCTGCTTACCTCTCCAATCTCAGCTCCTCTTCTTCTCCTCCATCTCTTCCAAAACAATCATAAAAGACTTTTTTATTTATCTTTAAACTGTGCACATAACTTTGCTCCAGCAATTCCATCTCTAGCAATTTCTCTAAGTAAAACCAAAGGTAATAAAGAGAATTTATAAAGCTACTAACTGTAGTATTATTAATATAAAACGTTGAGATGACATAAATAATGCAAAATTTGTTTAATTAAGTATCACACATAGAGGAAATTAAATAATACATTTAGGAACAACTTTATTAATATGTGATAACATACACTGTGTATTGTTAAGTGAAAAAAAGACTATATTGTATGACCCTGAATTTATAAGAAATGTGAAATAACATGGGAAAATGGAATACATATACTAATATATTAGCAGTAATAATCTTAATATTGGAGAAAAGTTAACTTTTAATTTCTTATCTAAGCTTATTTCTTTAATTTTGTTTTATAATAATACGTGTATTATGCAGGAATAAAGAAATTTATAACTATGAAATATTGAGAATTAATTATAAGAAGATTCTGGAAACATGGCCACTTGAGTAACTCTTGTTTCCCTGTACTATGAACTCCATATGGCTTGCCTCTTCGAGTGACTACTAGACTCTGAGGGTGAAAGTGATGTTTTGAGTCCTATTAGGAATACAGTGAAGGACCCATGCATGAGTCCATCCACCAGGATGGGATCTCAACAATGAGAAAAGAAGTTAATTCTGAAGAGATCTCTTGTTTTCTAACATCTGTGGACTCCATAAAAGGAGGTAAATATTGACCATTCCGAGCCCTCTGTGTCCCCAAAGGCAAGAGCGAGTCAAATGGTAGTGAAGAATTGCCTCTCTTTGAATCTGTGAGTCACAGGGAGATAGTAGAGCAAAGAGATTTTCTCCAAGTACCTCAACCCAGGGGTACAACCTGCCGTCAGACCTCAGGTGAGGGGAAGGAATGAGTACCTTATCTTCTTGTATACCAGCTGGATTCCTGTTATTAGAGAATTGCAGCCACCTTGTCTAGCACCCCTGTGCTAGCAACAGAGGAGCATAGTGGCCATCTGAAGATCAGCAAGAACTATCTTCAATCAATCAGAATGAAGGATTACAGAAATAGGACTCAGATAAAATCCTTAGTTTTAAAAAGGAGTAAAATGAATTAAAATAAAGTACTTAACTTTCAAGTACAGCACCAGAAAGAAAAAGAGAAAGGAAAAAAAGAAAGAGGGAAGGATGGAAGGAAGGAAGGAAGGAAAGAAGAAAGAAAGAAAGAAAGAAAGAAAGAAAGAAAGAAAGAAAGAAAGAAAGAAAGAAAGAAAGAAGAAAGAAAGAAAGAAAGAAAGAAAGAAAGAAGCCCTAAAACAAACAAAAGAAGCTCCCTTTTCAATCTACATGGATAGTTTTCACTTGTTGCACAACAATGGAGACATGACAGTTTAAAACAACCTCATTCATTGTCTTCAGTTTCCAGGGGTCAGGATTACAGGTATGGTTACCTGGGTTTTCTACTCAGGGTCTCACAAGGATGCAGTGAAAGTATTCGCTGGTCTGTATTCTCTGGAGACCCAAGCATTTCCAAACTCAGGTTGCTGCCAAAGTTCATTTCCTCACATGTGTAGGACTGAGGATCCCAGCTGCATGCTGTCTGTTGTCTGGAGGTTGCTTTCAGGTTTCTGTCATGGGACCTCTCCAAGATGGCATGCTTTTCGTTCAGGGCCAGGAAGAGTGACATCCCCTCACCACTGCTATAGCCTATTGGTCAGAAATAAGTCTTGGGTCCTGCCCAAGGGAAGGGATTATACAGAATGTGAACATCAGATAGCAGAGATTATGGGATATCACCTTAGCATCTGCCATAGAACTAAAAGACAAAAAAAAAAAATTAAAGAAAATGGGTCATTACCAAGATCTATAATGAGGAAGAAATATCTCAATTCAGAGAACAAAATTTAAAAGAGATAAAATCATTAAAAAATAAAAGAGAAGATACAATAACTAAATAGACATTAGGGAAAAAATTCTCTTTAACTGACTAAAATGATGTAATAAAAAAGTTGAAGTCTGAAAATCAGATGGATTCATAAAGTTCCAGTCTGTATTGAGGAGAAAAAATATTCATAGGATTCTTCCTGAATATGCAATAACTACATTTCTCAGTCTCTCTGAAGGTAGATGTGACCAAATGATGAAAATTTTAGCTAGTAAATCCTGAAAGGAAATGATGTGTACCATTCCAGGCCTGTCCCATGGAAACCTCTCGCAGAAGTTCTTCATGTTCTGTTTTTACATGTTGGGTAGGTAGAATGGAAATAAGTCCCCAGGCAATTTCACAAACTACACCGGACATGGTAGAACCCTATGAAAATTGACCACTGGATGAGGGGGGAATGGCTGCCTGGTTCACCTGCCCAAAAGCTAAAGCTATTTCACAAATAAATTTCACACTCACAAAATAAAAAATAAATGCTTCAGTTAACTCTGACAATCAACCTCGTAGATTTAAAGGCAGAAATGTGAAGAACATATGGAAAAGAGTGTTTTATATAGCACAGACTTTAAACAAAATGAATTTTAATAAATTGAAGATTTGATTAGGATACATTGATACATCTGCATTAAGATGTATCAAGCAATCATGCAAAAGAATGAGTTAGAATAAATGAGTTGGAATGATTTCCATTAAGTTTCTTACTCTAAGGATGAAGAACAAAAACTAAATGGGGGAAATATGTCTAGTATGATGCCATTTTAAAGAAATCTTCATTAACTAAAAAAAGTCCCTGATCATAAATACTTATATGCTTACAAATGCATATTGAAGGATATACAGGTGATTATACAGATTAGCAAGAGGCAGAAAAGAAATGGCATTGGGAGGGAGAGGAGACCAAGAGGAAAGGACATAACCATAAAAAGAACAAAATTTAAAACACACTAAAAAGAATTCATATGATCATATGTAACATAAAAGCCTGCTTCAGTGTGTATATGTGTAAAGAAATTAAACAGATATTGAGTTAGACAAGAAAATTACTATTATTTAAATATCTCAAGTTGGCTTTTTATAGTTATATGGGAGGCTTAGGATAATCACTAATGAAATATACACTTGTGTTGTTTCTCAAAGATATTTGGGACAAAGTGGGCATGGGCAAAGTCAAGTATGAACACCCATTCCATATTACCCTAGACTCTGCACTTTTATCTTACTACCTTAAAACTTAGAGAAAACCCACTAACCCACTTTGTGCTGACATTCTAAATTTTAAAAAAGTTTTTCCAGATATATGTGTCTGTTTCAAACAGAAACTATTCACATGTCTGGTCTATCTATCCATCTCCATTCACTTGTCCACTCATATCTGTATACATCTTTTCTTGACATTAATCTCGGGTATCTGAAAAGCATTTCCAATGAAGAAGAATTATGTGATAAATTATTAAATACAGCCTATATTCATTCCTTAAGGTTGTAAATCTAAATTTTGCCATTTGGAAATGTCTTAAACATGGGACTTTCACAAACCAATTACCTGTTTACTATGTCTCCACCTTGTTTTATGAGTCAGTGTTTTAGACGAAGCCAAGACTGTCTATGGTGTAGCTGAGGACTTCTACTTTGACAGAATCCTTTAATATGTTTGGTTTGATGACAATTTAATAATTTAAAGTAGCAAAAATTCTCTTCTGCCATTTTCAAAAGAATAATCTCTACCTACATTGTGTTACCAGTGAAACAGAATATTCACTTTATTGTATTGAAAAATATGTTAGTATTCACAATATGAAATATACAAGTTTAAGACCAATTTCTATTTGGAATTATTCTATATAGAGAATAATAATAGTCAAAAAACAAAATTAAACACTCACTGGTACTTTCTGAAGAATCACATTTTCTGTGTCTTCTCTTAATGTCAATTGAGAATTGTTATTTGCTAAGGTCAAATACTTACAAACCCTTTGGGTCCTCAAAATTTTTCTGGATGACACTTAAAATTCCTGATGTGTTCCATTTGTTTGCTACAACTTGCCATTGCTGCAACGTGTTGCAATTCTTAGTTACCTATTTGTTGTTTGTTTTAGGTCAGGTTAGATTAGGCTAGGTAGTTGGTTTGGCTTGGTTTGGTTTTGATTTGGGCTCAGCTAGAGGACTACACTGCAGAGCTCTTCAGTCCAGAGTAGCTGTCTTCTTTGCAGTTTATAGAGTATTCATCATCTCTAAAATTCAGTGATTTTTTTTCAGCAACGGAGTCGACCCTCACTGAACTCACCACTGAATACCTAAATCTGATTCTAAATGACTGATGTTTTTGAAATAGTTCATTTAGAAAAAAAATGCATTTTATTTTACTCCAGATATTAATAATGTTAATAACCATAGATGGATAAGGCGTTTTTCTACAGTATTCTAATAAGTGACACTTAATGGATTTGATCTTCTTCATGAATAAAGCAAATGATCTGCTCCTGGGGAGTGTTTTTTTCTTGTCAGGTCTGTGAAGTGTTTGAGGCATAATGTACTCACACCATCCACAGGTATGGAGAGTGATTTAGTCCAGCTAAGGCAAAAATACTTAAATGATTTGATCCCATACCATTGTATACCTCCCAAATAAATGTAACCAAACTCATAGATTACATATTGATGGAGAGGAATAAAAATAAATGAACACGCCAAAAACATTTTTGGTGTGTTTGTTTAAAAATAAATAATCCAATTCTAATGTATGAGGATCTATTTAAAAATAAGAAAACATGGCAGCTATAATATGAAATAAGATGCTCACTTTGGAACCACCGTATCTATGTTATTTAAATCTTAGCCTGTGGGGCACCTGGGTGGCTCAGTCGGTTAAGTGTCTGCCTTTGGTTCAGGTCATGATCCCAAGGTTCTGGGAGCCAGCCAAGCCAGAGCTGGGCTCCCTACTCAGTGGTGAGCTTGCTTCTCCCTCTCCCTCTGGCCCTCCCCAACTTGTGCTTTCACTTTCTCTTGTGCTTTCTCTCTCTCTCTCTCAAATAAATAAATCTTTTTGAAAAGTCTTAGACCATTATTGTAAGATTTTTAATAAAAAATAACTTGTATGCATAAAAAAAGTTTTAAAATTTCAGAAAAATAGCATTTAATATGCTTTTCTTGTTTTTGCATAGTATTCAAAATACAGGCAACCTAAGCTACTCTTACAGGAAAAGCCCATCTTCAATGGTCTTATCTAGTAAACTGCAGAATAATGTTTTATACTTTAAAGCCACAATGCTATATGTTTTTAATTAAGTCAGTTAGTCAGTCAACAACTATTTGCGAAGTGCCTGCAAAGGAAATGGGTAATACATTAGGTGAAGGTGAGTAAAGATAAAAAGGTATTGTTTCTTATCATAGAGACTATAGTCTATTGCAGGTGACAGGTGTGGAGAAAAATGATTGCAAAATAATATACTTGTTATATTTCATATCCATATGAGGTGCAATGGGCTTAAGACCCCATCTGTACATTTCAACTGAGTATGTGAACAGAATTGAGATCGGAAAAAAATAATGGTTGTCAAGGACAGTTTTTAACTGATTGTTCGATAGTGTAATATCTAATTAATGTTCTTAAACTTTTACCATAAAAGGTAGAATTGGAGGAGTATCAGCTGATATGTATTAAAATCAACTTTTCCTTTTCTTCCCACTTTTTATTAAAGAAATTATAATGGCAACAGATGAGACTTCGTAGTAACTAGCAGAAGAAAATTGTTTCATTTCTGGAATTCATATGACATGTTTTATATTTGAAGCCAAATAAACATAAAGCATACCAGGGTGCAAAGCTCTGTAATGAAATTGAAGGTGAAGAGGAAAAAAGCAAAGACCATCCAGGAGGAGAGAGAAAAATATCAGCCCTTGCCAGAGCAGAAATGACATTAGAAAAAATTCAGCAACTAATATAAACCATACACCAAACAAAAGCCTCATAGAATAAGGGTGAATAGTGTCTTCAAAATTAAATCTCTACCTAATTTAACTATTTCAGTGCTGTCTGTATAATAAATTTTAAGACTTTGAACAAAGAATATAAACATTTCTTAAGCAAAGTCTGTTGCAAGAACTGGCTACATTTTTTCTGTTTTTATGCCACATAAGTGCCTCTTTTATTAAATTATAAACAATGCACTCCTCATTCTTCTATATCATGTCTTTTTATCAACTCCTAACCAAACTAATTTAGTAAATTGTATTCCTTCCTTCCTCCTAAGATACCTTACTGTCTGATCACCTCAAATACTTTTATTTTTTTCTTTAATGCATGCCTTGTTTTTATTTCATACAAGCATTTCTTCTCCATTGGAAAAAAATAACCATTTGAATAGAGATTGAATAAATGATAAAGACTTAAAATACATATTGATAATTAGATTTATTAATTACACATATCATATTTCTAACAATGCTTCCTTTGGGAACCTACTTATTGAAAAGGATTTGACCTGTTATATCTCTTGGGATATCACAACAAAAACCACTATTTATTCTAAGTTTGCTAAATTCCTCTCATTTACTGGATACTTATAGGCATTGTTAATTTAATTCTCACATCAATCATATAAGATGTATAACTTATAACCATTGTTTAAATATAAAAAAATGAGCCTTTGACAAGTCTATTAACTTGTCTGAGTCACACATTTCGGTAGGAAGTTAGAATTTAAACACAGATCTTTCTACCAAGTATATGCTGTTTTTTATGGTCTATTTAAATGCACATATAAAATGCAATGAATTATATATCCATCAAAGGAAATGATTAGAGGAATCTGAGATGATCTCACGTAGAAATTAGCCAAATTCCAAGCAGAAATAGAAGAAAAAAAGGAAAATTAAAAATTGAGTGTTTGCATGAAGCTTCATGCTTCTGGAATCTAATCAGCAGGAAATGAAGCACTTACCTACCTCCCTAGAACAAACGTATTCAGATGACCACAAGCTATCCATCATTAAATTGAGGCAATACTTGAGTTGCTGAGGAAAGAAAGAAATTAAGCAATCATTGGAACTAATTCCAGGACAGAAATTCGATTTTGGCTACTGATATACAGACTTGACTGGGAGCCATAGATCAAAAACCTACAATCTTAGGTCAGGTCCTCAAGAACCTAGAGCCTAAGGACAGGATTAAAGTGTTGATACTGTTTTGGGAAGGTGCAAGTCCAGGACTGTAAATGTGATGAAAAAGGGAAGTGAAACAAACAAAGATGAAAGCCAGCCACTGCTCTAGGTTGAGCTCCTGAACATACAGCTTGTTGCTCAGGAGAGGCTGTAACCACAGCTCAGGGAAGCCTGTGATAAAACAGTTCATCCACCCGTCTCCCTCCTATAACTCAGTCCATATCAGGTCCACCAGGTTTTTGGACGACCAGGAGAATAATGGTGATTAGAACATAAATAAAAGGAGTAAACAAAAAAATGCTGATTTGTGCACTACGGCTGAGTTGTGCTTTGGGCATGCATTCTTGGATGTGATGGCAGAACAGCAGTAGGATCTTCACTAACCAGTGAAGTTTCAGACTGGAGATTGGAGTCAGGGTCGTGGAACACACAGTCCGAACTCTTCCTTAGTTGAGAGAGTGGAAGCAAAGAACAGAGACTAACACTGCTTGATACTCTGGCTCGGGTATTATTCTGCCCTTTATTTTGAAGAGAATATTCAATAAATATGTGTGTCAACAGAGCTGCATAATTTGGCATTCCCCTTCTCTCTTCATCTTCACACCAACAGTATGTTGATCTCATTAACCTGTTAATTTCACATCTGTGACCTTGTTGCCCAGGAAGTGAGTTTTTGGGGTTTTTTTGTTTTTTGTTTTTTCAAAGATTTTATTTATTTATTGGACAGAGAAAGAGACATAGCAAGAGAGGGAACACCAGCAGGGGGCGTGGGAGAGGGAGAAGCAGACTTCTTGCTGAGCAGGGAGCCCAGTGCAGGGCTCGATCCCAGGACCCTGGGATAATGACCTGAGCCAAAGGCAGACACTTAATGACTGAGCCACCCAGGCACCCTAGGAAGTGAGTTAATGTTGCCAAATGAGATCAAGATTGTATGTATAATTTCTTTAGCAAATGAATGCATGTTAGTTTTATCTTCATTCTCTCAAAAATATCCTGTTCGAACAAAAGCAGATACAAATATGGGATTGAAAATGGAGTAAAAATCTATCTCCATTGTCATTAAAAAAAAACAAAAACAAAAACAAAATAACAACCTTAAAGAATCTACTTTCTTGTCATCAGTAAATTCATTAGATTAATTATTCTGGTAGGCTTATTATTTCTGTCGATTCATTATTTTTTCCCTCATATTTATCTTGGTAATTGAAATTTATTTGGAAGTCCATTTCATCCAATTTTACCAAGTTTTCCAACACATGTCCACGACATTTTTCTTTTCTTGTGTATTGGCCCAAGGATTTTCTGTTCTCTTCCTCCAAACAACCCAGAGTTCTTCATTAAATATTCTAGCATTATCAAAATTTTCTGCTCTCTTTTCACACATGTGCACATACACACACATTTTAGGGTTATTCATAATTTAGGATAATCTATAATCTTCTCAGAGATTACAATAATTCACCTGGTACTAAAAACCAAATTAGAAAAAAAATAAATTATTCCCTTTTCAATTACTATGAATTTCATTTCACCAACTGAGATGGGACCTCTTAGAATATTTTTACAAATGGAGATTAAGGTTAAATGAAATATTTAAACCACTTATTAGTCACTTATGAATATGATCCCTAGAATTAGCTGACTTATAGGGTTGGTTGTACTACTTTTTAGCTATAGATATTTGTCTAAGTCACTTAAACTCTCTTAAGTAAAAGTCATCATTTGTAAAGTAGGTGCATGACTGGTTCTTACCTCCCTGATATGTGAGCAATAAAGAAAGCTCAGTAGGTCAGATACTATCATAAATACAGGAGGAAATGGATGGTAGAAATGGCAGGTGTAATAATAGTAGCAATAGAAATAGTAGTAGTGGTGCTACCACTAGTAGTGAAATTAAGAATTTACTTCTAAAGTCCAGATGATTATTGAAGAAAGACCACTCTGGTGGTAGGTAAGGATATAAGAATAAATAAAGTTGCCCAGGGAGAAAGTGAAGAGTAAAGAGAGAGTAAGAGGAGATTGAGCTTTGAACAAGTCCCAGATTTGAGAGGAAAATGGAGGAAGAGGATCTAGTGTTAGAGAAGACAAAGACAAGTCAGGATTAGGAGGTGTAAAGATGACCTTTTTTCTTGTAGATGAAGTTTTATTGAAACTCACCCATACCCATTCATTCACACATTGTGTATTGCTACTTTCTGGCTACAGACAGCTGTCTCACTAGGACAGAATTGAGAAGTGTTGACAAAGACCACATGACTTACAGAGCCTAAAATATTAACTATCTGGCTCCTTAAGGAAACAGTTTACAAACCTTTGCTACAGGTAATCTTGGAAATACTGACTTTGGTACTTACAGATCAAAATATGTTTGTTCTTCCTTGATTATATTATTAGAAGACAAACTATTTGGGCAGATTTATTACTTGATTTATGTAGATACCTGCTCTCCATTCTTCACTAATTAGCTTCTAAATTCCATAAGGAATAGATTCTGTACCATGATAACTTAGTTTTAGTGTATCACTAAACAAAAACAACAAATGCCATTGTCATTCCATCAATTATGTAAAACTAGATATAATTTGAAAGTAAAAGAATTTTAACCAAATTATATTTTGGAAAAACGACTTTATGAAGTTGAATGGCTTTCCTTACCTCCTACCATTTGAAGTATCTCTTTAGAGAAAATGATTGCATTTAATTCATGGGCAATAAATCACAATTAATTTGTGAGGGTATTCAATCATTTCTATATTAACTTTTTTAATATTAGAAGTCACTCAACAAATTATCATTCAAACAATTAAGGAATGATAAAAAATTTATAACTTGCAAATATATCTAGTATCATGAGCACAGAGAATTAACAAATTTGTTTCAGTAAACACCATCTTGGTGAGTTATGGTTTCTATGGTACTGAATAAAAACATATCCCAAATTCAGTTCCATTGAATTGCAAATTTCTAAGGTTATGTTGGAGTATATTGGGTTTTGGAAATGCTAAAAAGTACTTATTGGTTCTAGGCACAAACAAACAGTATGTATTTCTCTATCTTTTAGGAAATGGATAATAATATCTGACCTTTCAGATAATTTGAGTAAGAAACAAAATTGAATGTGCTGTTAAAAGTCTTAATGGTGCATATGTTGCAGCTGCCAAGTTCTGAAATTTCTAATTAATGACTATGCAGTAAAAATTAAAATAATGAGCAAAATAATTAAGAATGAAGCTTACATATGGCTTATATGCTTTTAATGAGGCTTTTAGTGTTTGCAAAGACTAAAAGCTGTACCATTACTCTCATTGAGAGATTTATATTTTATTACTGTCCTTCAGAGAGTCCGGATGTTTTCAATATGAAGGAAAGTCAAATATTTCAATAGTGAATTGGGAGCAAGTGATTTGGAAGTAAAAATACATGTATATAACCACAAGATTAGAAAAACACCTTACCTAAGTTACAATAATGCACTATCAAAAGGCAAATATAACCACCCCTCAAAGTTTAGAATGCTTTGAATTAAGTAATATAGATAAGAAACATGATTTCAGAGGTAATCTATTTGCATTGTTGCTAACTTATAGATAGAAAACTACATTTTAGATTTCATTTTTTTTAAGATTTTTTTTTTTTATTCATTTGAGAGAAAGTGAGTGAGAGAGAGAGAGCACAAGCAGAGGAGGAGTACAGGGAGAGGGAGAAGCAGACTCCCTGCTGAGCAGGGAGCCTGATGCTGGGCTCAATTCTGGGACTCTGGGATCATGACCTGAACCTAAAGCAGATGGTTAACGAACTGAGCCACACAGACCCACCTCGATTTCATTTTTTTAAAGACTAAAATGATTACAAAGAAACAAACATGTGAATTAAAATTATAAAACCAAATTAAATTTTTGGAAACTCCTTGTAGTTTGGCTTAGGATATTTGGGTACTCAGAAATGATTAAACATGTTAAGTAAACTTTCTTTTTTTTTTTAAGATTTTATTTATTTATTTGACAGAGAGAGAGATAGCCAGTGAGAGAGGGAACACAAGCAGGGGGAGTGGGAGAGGAAGTAGCAGGCTCCCAGCGGGGAAGCCCGATGTGGGGCTCCTTCCCAGGACTCTGGGATCATGCCCTGAGCCAAAGGCAGACGCTTAATGACTGAGCCACCCAGGCGCCCCAAGTAAACTTTCTTATAAAATTATTTTTGAATGTGTTTGAATAGTAGTCAAACCTTTTGTGAAAATCACTTTTAAAAGTATTGATTAAAAGTATTGATTATCTATTACACCCTTCCAATACTTTTTATTTTTATTTTTTTTAATTTTAAAATATTTATTAAATTCAATTAATTACCATATAGTGTATTAACAGTTTCAGAGGTAAAGTTTAGTGATTCATCAGTCTTATATAACACCCAGTGCTCATTACATCACATGCCCTCCTTAAGGTCCATCATCCAATTACCTTATCCTCCACCACCCTCCCCTCCAGTAATCCTAGGTTAGTTTCTTATGATTAAGAGTCTCTTACAGTTTGTCTCCCTCTCTGATTTCATCTTATTTTATTTTTCCCTCCCTTCACCCATGCTCCTCTGTTTTATTTCTTAAATTCCACATATGATTGAAGTCATATGATAATTCTCAATCTCTGATTGACTTCATAATACCTTCTAGTTCCATCCACGTCATTGTAAATAGCAAAATTTCATTTTTTTGATGGCTGAGTAACATTCCATTGAATATATATATCACTTCTTTTTTTTTTTTTTAAGATTTATTTACTTGACAGAGAGAGACAGCCAGCGAGAGAGGGAACACAAGCAGGGGGAGTGGGAGAGGAAGAAGCAGGTTCCCAGCGGAGTAGCCTGATGTGGGGCTTGATCCCAGAATGCCAGGATCATGCCCTGAGCCAAAGGCAGACACTTAACGACTGAGCCACACAGGCCCCCCTATATATCACTTCTTAATCCACTCATCTGTCAATGTACATCTGGGCTTTTTCCATAGTTTCGCTATTGTGGACATTGCTGCTATAAACATTGGGATGTAGGTGCTCCTTTGGATAACTACATTTGTATCTTTGGGGTAAATACCCCATAGTGCAATTGCTGGGCCATAGGGTGGCTCTATTTTTAACTTTTTTGAGGCACCTCCATACTCTTCTCCTGAGTGGCTGTACAGGATTGCATTCCCATAAGTGGTGTAAGAAGATTCCTCTTTCTTTCAATCCTCCCCAACATTTGTTGTTTCCTGATTTGTTATTTTTAGCCATTCTGACTGGTGTAAAGTGGTCTCTCATTGTGGTTTTGATTTGTATTTCCCTGATGCCGAGTAATCTGGAGCACTTTTCCATGTGTTTTTTGGCCATTTGTATGTCTTCTTTGGAGAAACGTCTGTTCATATCTTCTGCCCATTTCTTGACTGGATTATTCATTCTTTAGGTGTTGAGTTTGATAGGTTCTTTATAGATTTTGGATACTAGCCCTTTATCTGATAAGACATTTGCAAATATCTTCTCCTAATCTTTTGGTTTTGTCAACTATTTCCTTTGCTGTGCAAAAGATTTATCTTGATGAAGTCCCAATAGTTCATTTTTGCTTTTGTTTCCCTTGCCTTTGGAGACATGTATAGCAAGAAGTTGCTGGGGCCGAGGTCAGTGAGGTTGCTGCCTATGTTCTCTAGAATTTTGATGGACTCCTATCTTATATTAGGTCTTTCATCCATTTTGAGTCTATTTTTGTGTATGGTGTAAGAAAATGGTCCGGTTTCTTTCCTCTGCATGTGGCTGTCCAGTTTTCCCAACACCATTTGTTGAAGAGACTGTCTTTTTTCCATTGGATATTCTTTCTTGCTATTCGAAGATTAGTTGACCATAGAGTTGAGGGTCCATTTCTGGGTTCTCTATTCTGTTCCATTGATCTATGCCTGTTTTTGTGCCAGTACCATCCTTTCTTGATGATTACAGCTTCGTAATAGAGCTTGAAGTCCGGAATTGTGATGACACAAGCTTTGGTTTTCTTTTTCAACATTCCTCTGGCCATTCGCTCTTTTCTGGTTCCATACAAATTTTAGGATTCCAGTTCTGTGAAAAATTATGGTATTTTGACAGGGATTGAATTGAATGTATAGATTGCTCTGGGTGGCACAGACATTTTAACAATATTTGTTCTTCCAATCCATGAGCATGGAACGTTTTTTCATTTCTTTGTGTCTTCCTCAATTTCGTTCATGAGTGTTCTATAGATTTAAGAGTACAGATATTTTGCCTCTTTGGTTAGGATTATTCCTACCTATCTTATGTTTTGTGCAATTGTAAAAGAGATCAATTCCTTAATTTATATTTTTTCTGTCTCATTGTCTATATAAATGCAACTGATTTCTGTGCATTGATTTTATATCCTGCCACACTGCTAAATTTCCATATAAGTTCTAGCAATTTGGTGGACTTTCTGGGGTTTTTCACATAGAGTATCAGATCGTCTGCAAAGAGAGAGAGTTTGACTTCTTTGGTTTGAATGTCTTTTATTTCTTTTTGTTGTTATATTGCTGAGGCTAGGACTTCTAGTACCATGTTGAACAACAGTGGTGAGAGGGAAATCCCTGTCTTCCTGACCTCAGGGGGAAATCTCTCAGTTTTGCCCCACTGAGAATGTGGCAGTGGGCTTTTGTAGATGGCTTTTATGATATTGAGGTATGCTTCCTCTATCCCTATACTGTAAAGAGTTTTAATTAAGAAAGGATGCTCTACTTTGTCAAATGCTTTTTCTGCATCTGTTGAGAGGATAATATGGTTCTTGTGCTTTCTTTTATTAGTGTATCACGTTGATTGATTTGCAGATGTTGAACTACGCTTTCAGCTGAGAAACAAATCTCACTTGGCCATGGTGACTAATCCTTTTCATGTCCTGTTAGTTCCTATTGGCTAGTATCTTGGTGAGAATTTTTGCATCTGTGTTCATCAGGGATATTGGTCTGTAATTCTCCATTTTGGTGGGGTCTTTGTCTGGTTTTGGGATCAAGGTAATGCTGGTCTCATACAAAGAGTTTGGAAGTATTCATTCCATTTCTATTTTGTGGAACAGCTTCAGAAAAATAGGTATTAATCCTTCCTTAAATGTTTGGTAGCATTCCCCTGGGAAGGCATCTGGCCCTGGACTCTTGTTTGTTGGGAGATTTTTTATTACTGTTTCAATTTCCTTGCTGGTTATGGTTCTGTTTAGGTTTTCTATATCTTCCTGTTTCAGTTTTGGTAGTTTATATGTTTTCTAGGAATGCATCCATTTCTTCCTGATTGCCCAATGTGTTGGCATATAGTTGTTTATAATATGTCTTTATTATTATTTTTATTTCCTTGGTGTTGATTGTGATCTGTCTCTTTCATTCATGATTTTAATTATTTGGGTCCTTTCTCTTTTCTTTCTGATAAGTCCGGCTAAGAGTTTATTGATCTTATTAATTCCTTCCAAGAAACAACTCCTGGTTTCATTGATCTGTTCTGTTCTTTTGGTTTCTATTTCATTGATTTCTGTTCTAATCTTTATAAATTCTCTTCTTCTGCCGAGTTTAGGCTTTATCTGCTCTTCTTTCTCCAACTCCTTTAGGTGTAAGATTAGGTTGTGTATTTGAGACCTTTCTTTTTTCTTGAGAAAGGTTTGTATTACTATATCCTTCCCTCTTAGGACCACATTTGCTGCATCCCAAAGGTTTTGAACAGTTGTGTTTTCTTTTTCATTTGTTTCCATGCATTTTTTAAATTTTTTAATTTCCTGGTTGACCCAATCATTCTTTAGTAGGATGCTCTTTAACCACCACATATTTGAATTCTTTCCAAATTTCCTCTTGTGATTGAGGTCTGGTTTCAAAGCACTGTGGTCTGAAAATATGCAGGGAATGATCCCAATCTTTTGGTACTAGTTGAGACCTAACTTGAGACTCAGTATGTGATCTATTCTGGAGAATGTTCTATGTGCACTTGAGAACAATGTATATTCTGTTGCTTAAGGATGGAATGCTCTAAATACATCTGTGAAATCCATCTGGCTGGGTCTGTCATTCAAAGCCCTTGTTTCCTTGTTGATCTTTTCCTTAGATGATCTGTCCATTGTCGTGAGTGGGGTGTTAAAGCTCCCTATTAATATTATATTATTACCAATGTGTTTCTTTAATTTTGCTATTAGTTGGTTTATATAATTTGCTGCTC
Source organism: Ursus arctos (assembly GCF_023065955.2). Taxonomy (NCBI): domain Eukaryota; kingdom Metazoa; phylum Chordata; class Mammalia; order Carnivora; family Ursidae; genus Ursus; species Ursus arctos. The sequence goes on from NW_026623078.1 coordinate 11,365,603, forward strand.
CCAAGTTAGGGGCATAATTATTTATAATTGTTAGATCTTCTTGTTGGTGTAGACCTTTTATTATGATTCAGTGTCCTTCCTCAACTCTCAGTACAGTCTTTGCTTTAAAATCTAATTTGTCTGATGTATGGATTGCTACCCCAGCTTGGTTTGATGTCCATTAGTACAATAAATGGCTTTTTACCCCCTCACTTTCTATTGGGAGGTGTCTTTGGTTCTAAAATTTGTCTCTTGTAGATAGCATATCCATCAATCTTACTTTTTTATGCAATCTGATACCCTGTGTCTTTTGATTGGGGCTTTTAGCCCATTTACATTCAGAGTAACTATTGAAAGATGTAAATTTAGTGCCATTGTAATACTTATAAAGTGTCTATTTCTGTATATTGTCTCTATTTCTTTTTGGTCTATGTTACTTTTGGGCTTTTTCTTCACTTAAAAGATCCCATTTAATATTTCTTGCAGGGTTGGTTTAGTGATCATAAATTCTTCTAGTTTCTATTTGTTCTAGAAGCTCTTTATCTCTCCTTGTATTCTGAATGACAGCCTTGCTGGATAAAGTATTCTTGGCTGTATATTTTTCTCATTTAGCACTGTAAATATATCATGCTAGCCATTTCTGGCCTGCCAGGTCTGTGTAGATAGGTCTGCTGTCAACCTTATGTTTCTACCCTTGTAGGTTAAGGACCTCTTGTCTCAAGAAGCTTTTAGGATTTGTCTTTGTCTCTGAAATTTGCAAGCTTCACTATTATATGTCGAGGTGTTGACCTATTTTTATTGATTTTCTCTGTGCCTCCTGGACTTGAATGTCTGTTTCTTTCCCCAGATTAGGGAAGTTCCCAGCTATAACTTGCTCAAATATACTTCCTGCCCCTCTCTCTCTTTCCTCTTCATCTTGTACCCTAATTATTCTAATATTGCTTCACTTTATGGAATCACTTATCTCTCAAATTCTCCCCTCATGATCCAATAGTTGTTTATTTCTCTTTTTCTCAGTTTCTTTATTCTCCATCATTTTGTCTTCTATATCACTTACTCTCTCTTCCACCTCATTTATCCTAGCAGTTAGGGGCTCCATTTTTTATTGCTTCTCAGTAATAGACTTTTTGATTTCCACCTGTTTAGATTTCAGTTCTTTTATTTCTACAGAAAGGGATTCTCTAGTGTCTTCTATGTTGTTGTTTTTTTTTTCAAGCCCAGCTAGTATCTTTTTAGTCATTATTCTGAGTTCTAATTCTGACTTCTTACCTATATCCATCTTGATTAAGTCCCTGGAAGTTAGTACTGCCTCTTGTTCTCTTTTCTTGGGGTGAGTTCTGTCTTGTCATTCTGTCTAGAGAATTGATGAAAGAGAGAACAAAATACTCAAATAGCAACAGTGACTCCAGGGAAATGAACACTAAACAAATAAAGAAATCAGAAGAGACCAGAAACAAACAAAAAAAGAAAGACGAAGAAGAAGAAGAAGAAGAAGAAGAAGAAGAAGAAGAAGACAAAAAGAGAGAGAGAAAATATAATCAAACAGGTGAACAGAAGAGAGCAATACACTAGATCCTGGACGTATTTTGGTCTGTTTGTTAGTAGAAACTAGATTCCAAAATTGTAAAGAAAGAAAAATTTTATATATATGTGTGTATTTTATTTATGTATATATAGATGTATAAAATTAAATACAATGAAGTGTATATATATATAAAGAATAAAATTAAAATAATAAATAATAAATAAAATAGATTAATTAAATACAATGAAAGGATAGAAAATAACTATAAAAATGAAAATTAAGAAAGACAAAAAAAGAGTTGATAAAATAAGAAATTAGTTGAAAAGAAGAAGAAAAAAATTAAAATTGAAAGACAAGAATCCTGAGGAAAAAACCTGAATTCTATATAGTATTTTCCCCTAGTGCTGAAGTTTGCAGTTCCGTGTGATTAGTTATCTTGGTTTAGCTGGATGTTCTTGCTAATCTTCTGGAGAAGGGGCCTGTTGCACAGATACTCAGGTGTCTTTCCCCAGGCAGAATTGCAACCCCCTTGCCAAGGGGCCAGGCTCAGTGTAAGCAGCTCCAGGTTGCTCTATGTGGCTTTTGTCCCCTGAAGGCTTTCCACACTGCTTTAGAGGATGACAATGAAAATGGTGGCCACCAATCTCCAGTTCTGAAGCTGAAAGATCATGTTCCCCACTCTCCAGTGCACCCTCAGGGAAAAGCAGTCAGTCATTCTTGTCTCCCTGGTTTCTGTCTGCACTCTGTGTTCACCAAGCCTATGACCAAGCATTTTTATCTCAGGCATGTGACCCTGTTTCGAGTCTCCAAATTTTGTAGACTTTTGCAGTGCACATGTGCTGCTCCCTCCTGGGAAATGTAGGGGGGCTCTCACCAGGCTTCTGAGGCTTGCTGGGCCCCAGCTTAGAGAGCACTCACCTGACTATGCTGCGGTTTGTATTTTATGGCCACACTGAGCTGAAAGCCCACTTCTGGGCTCACTGATTGCAGCCAACTTCCCTCCTCCAATGCTTGGGAACTCTGCCACACTCAGGTATCAACTATGACCTGGCTTATTGATATATCTCCCCCTGGCAAAGTGAGCCAAACTGCCTTCGGTGGTAAGCCAGAGCTATTTTTCTTCTTTTGAACTTGAAAAAGGTCTTAAAGAAGAGATAGGGTAGATGAGATTTCTGAGTCACTGATAATATCTAAGATGCCTTAGTTTTTGAAATGGATGCTCAGACTTTTGTTTAGAGATATGTTCTCAAGTTTGCAGATCTGTAATGTATTTTAAGGACAAGCCAACATCAAGCAAAACATTTGCTGCTTATATTGTCACCAGAAACTTAGTCTCCAAGGAAGTGCTTTAGAAGGTTGCTTGTTAGTCAACAAGAACAAAATAATCAGTGGATTTTGTTAGTGGCTCGACATTCCTGGCAGTCAAGAAAGTCCAGGTCTGAGTGGGTGCTCGTCAGGCTAAGACTATGTGAGCCCAGTTTTGCACTCATTAGCCTGACATCCACTCCAGTCTATAGAAAAGAAAGCCAGGAATAAGAGATTAAAGACTGAAATGGAGGCTTCTGTGGCAGGAAGAAAATGTTGGAGTGCTGTTCTCAAATATCCCCCATAAACACCAAGTGAAAAGTGCTTCGAAAAATCATTTCTTCCATGGAGTTCAGAGGACACAGGGACATCCGAGGCACATGGGGAAAACTCTTAAAGGCTGACTTCAGGTGGAACTTAAAGAGGACTCTAGGAGGGGAGAGCTGGGCTCCACTAATGGTAGAGTACAAGGTGAGTTTTCAAATATGAAAGGTCTCCAAGGTGATCCATCATTGACAGATGCTATAGTGTTGTAGAGGACTGCATGGTGGCCAGGTGATGTTGACAAAAGCTGGGCATCGAGGCTGAGTTGTGAGTCATATGCTCCACCTGGAAGAAGTTTCACCTGACTCCAAAAATTAACCCCTTCCCTGGTCAAGGAGTCTGGGAAGTCCATAAGGGCCCTCATCCAAAGAGCAGTTTTTAATTCTTTTGGAAATCTGTGAACATATTGAAAATATCTATCATCATTAAGATGAAAAAACCTTTACACCACTGGCATCCTCTAATTCTTAACTTTAATCTCAAAAGAAAGTATTTATTTCCTTCTATTAAAATGAATAATCCCTCCCATAAGTTCACCATTTCAGTGAACTTACTAAGATTTGCATCTACTCCTAATTTCGTATCTTCATTGACTTTCTCACCCCATTAAGTTCCCCAGTATCTCCAAATGTTTACAGGCTCTACATACACTTTTTAAAAAGAAGCAACCAAAACAAAATCTTTCTTAACTCCTTTTCTTCTCCTAGGTTTGAAGGAGTTTTTCTTTATTTCTTTATTATAATGATAAAACAAATGGTCTACCCCTACAGCTTCTATGTCCTTTCATTTTTAATGTGCTGAACTGTGTTCTTTCACCTTTACTCTATCAAAATCAGCCTCCAGAGACCTTTAGCCACTCACATCCTATGTTTAAAAAAAGTGCAATTTTTTCTTTATTTTCAATCACTTCTTAGTATTACTTTCATTTGTATAGTGAGTATTGGGAGTGGGAAAAACTGAGTCAAGTCTCATTTCCATGAACAAATATAGGAGTTTCTTTAAAAAGGAGATTTTGACAAATATGGTTGAAAATATAGCTTTAAGAAGAAATAAGGAATATGCAAGCCAATATAGGTTGTTTTGAACTAAAAAAAAAATGAGAATAGTGCTTTATAAAATATAAAGATGCTTCTAATGCATTCGCCATACCACAAGACCTTTCTCCTCTTCCAACTGCAATAAAGATAATGAACTTACCCAACAATCAAATTGTGTAATGTTTTGCTGCTAAGGATAAGCAACAAAAGTTAGTGATGTTTAAAGGTAAACTAATTTACCTATGATCATTGAGATTAAGTATAATGTGCTGTGTCCACAATCTCGCACTTAGAAGTAGAAGTAAATTCCCCTATGTCCTGATACCTTTTTGTCTCTAGATTGCTCCTGTGGTCACTGCAGCATGCAACAGATTTAATGCCTCACATCCTTCACTGTTGGCCATCTAACATTCTGAGCCCTTAAACAACACCACAGTTTAGTTTCCATCTACATTTACAAAAGAAGAATCAGATGTTTCCTCAAGTTGGCTCAAATCCCTTCCCCAGGTCCGTGGGATCCGGTTTGTGACAGTCTCTACTCAGCCAATGCCAGTGAGGTCCCCATGGTGAAAATCAGCAGGATCAGGAGCATTACTGTAGGGCAGTCAAAACAATCAACACCAACTCCCTTCAGATGGCCTCAAGGAGAGGAAAACTACATGCAACGCCCATAACACACATGGTCTTAAAACACCTCCTGACACACATTTCTTTAATATCCCCTCAAAATGTCCTCTGATGCATGAAATCCTCATTTCATCAATTTCTATGTTTATTCTAATCCTTCCTAGTTTCTCAGCTGCAAAACTCCAGTGCCATAATTACATATGACATAATCCATGATTAAACAGTGAACTGCACATGCAGGAAAACAAGTTGGTTAGGAAATAATAGCATTTTGTGTGGTGGTCATTATGTGGTCTAGTTCCAAAAAGCATTTACATTTATTCATAAAAAAATAATGTGAACTACACTAAGTAAAAGAGACTAAGGGTTTATTTTTGCTAAAGGCACATAATTCCATAGCTTCAAAAACATTTTAGATACCTTCTTAACAGAAATAACAGTGACTTTTAACACCGCTCAGTAAATTTTCACAGCTAAAGAAAAAACCATTATATAGAGCTGCTTTTCCCCACCGTGCCTGGAAAATCAATAATGAGGAAGTTTGCCTAACATTACATAGTTAAAATTCATATATATATAGTGAATGCACATTACCAGAAGTAAAAACAAAATAATTATTCAATCCATTCGTTTCTGTAAGATTACAATTTGAAAACAGTTCAAATAGTGGCTAAAAACTTCGAAACCAAATTGAATGTTATATTGAATATAATCCAAAATGCAAACATTAATTAGTAAGTTTAAAATAGGACAGAGATTAAATAACAAATTTTTGGCTTTTTTTGTTTTGGTTTGAGTATGACTTATTGGGGGGATGGGGAGGGGTATGACTTTTAATGGTGTCAGTTGAGATGTGTGTTTAAGAACATCAGAATTTCAGGAGACTGTTAATAAAGTTTCTGTGTTGAGAAATTACTATTACAACCTTTAATGTTTTAGAGGCATTATATACATATATATTTATATATGTAAATAAAATTTACATATATTTGTAAATAATAATTGCACCATTCCTAAAAAGCTAATTGGCAACATTATAAAAATTATGGAACAGTAAAATGATATAAATCTACTCCTGCCTGTTTCCTACTAGGAATTCTGGAGTGGGTGAAAATCCCTGCCCTACTTTGGGTTATAGATAAGAATTCTTCCCCACCACACCTAATGTACTTGAGCCTATTTTGGCAGTAAAATGGAGAAACGCTTAAAGACATTTAAAGTATTTTAGCAGGTATATTGGTTGCACTAAGCTAAATGAGGGGCAAACAGAAGAGTTTTGTTTATTTACCATCATAGCCTTGCAACAGCGTCCATCCCCACCTCCAGCTTCTCCTCCCACCAGGGCATATCCCAAAATTTTCTGGTCACACTCAGAAAGTAAAAACATCCTGAGCAGGCTAATGGAAAACCTCTTTCTGACGTGCGATTCAAGGATTGTCCTGAACTGCCTGCCTAGGCTTGATCTTCAGTGGAATGATATGCAACAGGTCTGGGGCTGTGCCTACTCTTTTAGTCTCCTTGTTTTTATATAGGGCTCCTCATCTAGGAATTTAGGCTCAAGGCAAGAGGAGAGTAGATTAGAAGAGACCTTTCATACATTAGTTTCAAGGTCATATGGTGTGGATTCTGCTGCTGGGGAGGTTTCTGCCTCTTGTCTAATAGGGCAATGGTCAGCATGCTCCCCGTTTGCTAAGCTTCCAAATGTCAGGACCTTCATGCAGTGTCTTACAAATTCTAGAAGTCTCCCCAAGCTTCCTGGTGCAAGCAGCACACCCACACATTGCAGAGGAGACTGCTAGGTGCCCAGTTCTTCCACAGCAGCAGAGATGAACTGAACAAATGTCAACTGAGCTAAAGAAGACAATTCCCAGCAGCGCTGTGGCTTGGAGTGACCATCTAACTGAGGTCTTGCTGATGGTGAGAAGGCCGTTTCCAGGTAGTGTTCAGCCAGTTTCACTTGAATCTCAGAGGTTTCACAAACCAGCTTTGACCACACAGAGGAAGACAATTTTCTAAGACATGATGGAGTGACCATGGGAAGAGCCTGAGTTCCTGAACGACTGTGTGGAGCAAAGATGCCTCCCCAACCCGTACCACTCATCTCTGCATGTTTATGTCTGAGAAAGCTTAACTAACTGTATTGTGGGTTATTTCCTTTTCTCAGCTTAGTCATTTCCCTTCCTAATCCCCCAGTTGATCTAATGTGACTTACCCTCAGATCTTGCTGAGTTTCCCTCATCTGGGCAAATAGCCTCCTCAGAAAGATCTCACCAAATAGCCTGACAAGCATCTCAGCTGTTGAGTTACCCAAAGGACAACCCACACAGCAATGCCATTTCCAACAATGGAGCTACCCTTCTGTATAGATTTTCTTTCTCCTTCTCCTTTTAAGGCAGATAGAACTGCTGAACTCCTGCTTTCTGGTTCCAACAGGCAGAACATTGTCAAGAGTCTCTGCATCCATGTGTGACTCCTTAGACCCTGTGAGCATCACAGCTTTTTGGACGTGCCTTGAGGTAGGAGATCCCAGGGCTTCTTTCCTCCACACCCCAGCTCCTCCCCAAATATGTCCAGATATTTGGTCAAACGTTACTCTAGGTATGTCTGTGAGGGCATTTAAATCAGTAGAATAAGTAAAGTAATTTGCCCTCCCCAATGTGAATGGACCTCAAACAATTAGTTAAGGGCCATACTAGAACATAAACATTGACCCTTCTCAACTAAGAGAGAATTCTCCTGCCTTACTGAATTCTCCTTCTAGCTGAGACATCAGTCTTGAAATGAAACATCAGCTCTTCGTGGCTTTGAAGCCTGCTGACCTTTGTACTGGGATTATACCATCAACTCTCCTGGTCTCCAGTTTACCACTTGTTTCCAGCAGATTGTGGGACTTGCAGCTCCCATATTGCATGAGCCAATTCTATTTGACAAATATCCATAGATGATAGATAGATAGATAGATAGATAGATAGATAGATAGATAGATGATAGATAGATATAGATAGATAGATAGATAGATAGATAGATAGATAGATAGATAGATGATAGATAGATAGATACAGATATTTAGTTATTTGCATGAATATATCTATATCTATGTATCTATATATCTATATATCTATCTATATCTATATCATCTATATCTATATCTATATCTATATCTATATCTATATCTATATCTATATCTATCTATGTTCTGTTTCTCTGGAGAACCCTGAACAATGTAAGCACTATTCTTTTGAACATGGGTACTTATCATCAATTTTCCTTAGCCTAGAGGGACCTCAACTAAAATTCTGAGATGACAGGACAAGTTAAGCTTATTTTAGCAATAATGTTTTAGCATTAAATCCAGAGGGAGATCGAAAAAAAATCTTTTTTTTAAATTTAGTATCTTTTTGACCTAAAATAAAACAAAATCTTTGTCACACAATGGAAGTGCCTAGAAGCTAAAGGATTCCACGAATGGGGTGGGAGGGGATTTGATGTAATTTTATGTCAAATAAAGACTACTTATCAGGCAATTTCAAAAATTGGCACCCTTGCTTCCAATGTGTATTAGCAAACGGGATATTTAATGTTTGATTTTGGCACCATTTCTCTCTCTCTCTCTCTCATCTGATTTATTATTAAGGTGCTCCTAACTATTTGATATGAGTCTGCAAAAATGTGTATTCTTGGGTAGTTTTCTTAAGAATTAGTAAGGGAAAGAGAATCTTATGTATAACTGCCCTTGTTTCAATAACAGAAAGAGTAACACATAACATTTACTATATGCTAATAACCATTGCTTAAATTTACATTTGTAATTGCTCACAGCAACCCCAGGAGGTGGGTATTATCTTCAGCTCCTTTCAGGATGAGGGGTGAAACTCAGAACAGTAAGTGCATAAGCCCCAGTCCCAGAACAGGAGCACAGGGCGCCCAGGCCCTTCCTTCTGAGCCCGTGCTCCAGCATCACTGCTCTGTCCTGTGCTGGGGCAGCCAGAATCCCTAGGAAGCAGAGGCTTCATTGAGCCAATTAATTAGGGAGAGAGGTTCAGAGAGGGGCAGCGAAGGTGGGTGTGTTCTGCAAGTATAATGTTTTCCTCAAAACGTATGGGTATTTGGGGTGATGTAGGAGTCCTGACCTTCCCTGGAGACCGCGTGGCCCTCCAGAGGTGGCTTAGATATTCCCGCTAAAATACTGAGTTGACAGGATAGGGCGTGGCTTTTGTTTGGTATTTGGTCGTCATTAAAATCTTTCAAGAAAATGCGCAACATCAAAATTCTTTTCAAATCAATTTTTCAGAATTAATGTTCTTTGAATTGCTAATTAAAAAAAATAAAGTTGGGCATCCGACTCTTATTTTGGTTCAAGTCATGATCTCAGGGTCCTGAGATCCAGCCTGCCTCTGCTCCTGCTCAGTGCAGAGTCTACTTGTCCCTCGACCTCTGCTCCTCCCCCTGCTCTCCCTCTCTCTCAAATGAATAAATAAGATCTTTAAAAAAAAATAAAGTTGGAATTCATCAACTTGAATTTCCAGTAACACTTCTCTAGAATAAGCCAAGCCCCCTAACTGAATGCCAGAGGAAATCCAGTTATTAGGGCAATGAAAGGCATGCAGGCATCTGTACTTGTTTATTTCATTCATTACATTTGACTTTCCTAGTAATTGAATTTATTCTTATTAATTCATAATTAATTTTTAGAAGTCATGGCTTGTTATTATCCACTCCAACCCTCATAATAAACTTGAATTTTAGTAATAGAAATACCAATATTATTTTCAATGAAAATATTAACTTGACTAATTGTTTGATATACTCAATTTCCTATTCCTAACAATATTTCAGAAGCCAAAGTGCCTCATATGACCTGTTTATATTCATTTGCATCATTTATTTTTCATTTGCTTAGAAATAGGATTCCAATAATCGTTTTCAAGGTAAAGTTTGTATTGTTTTGTTTGTATTGTTTTGTATGTTCTGAAAGCAATCTAAGTAATGTCTCTGCATTGTTGACATTGTTTAACATTGTTTTTGTTTTCGGTTTTTGTCTAGGAATAGAAATACGAACCTTAAAAATGTCAAGTTGTAGAATACTGAGGATGTGTCACATTGCAGACATGCTTTGGAGTGAGAAAGTAAGAGTGGGCAGACCAAGTGATTTCTATGCTATTAGCATATATGACAGCTTGCAGCCACTCTAGAGAGAGATGCAGCAGATTGAGAGCTGAGATGAATAGAGATAAGGTGCCTGCAGCTATATATATATACATGTACGTGTGTGTGTGTGTGTGTGTGTATATATATATATATATATATATATATATATATATATATAGTGATGTATATGGTGCTCAACAGCTGAATTTCAAAACCATACAACAAAGGGAAAAAAAGCAGCATCTGTACTCTTTAATTAAGAACTAAATAATACAAATAAACAATAAAGTTTGCAAAAAGAATTAATGAGCCTGCTCTCTTTCCCTTTAAGGCTTTTTAAAAATTCTAATTACAGCTACCAGAAGGTAGAGCTACTTAATATGTGTGGGGTGGCTCCAGGTAAACAAGTTGCTTTCTTGGCTGAAAGTTCTGCAGAAGCACTGAGCATGTGACTTTAAAGGTGCAAAGTTTTTCCATCCATTAAAAGCAAACAAACAAAGCAGAGAGAATCATTCTCCAAAGTGGTATCATTTTTGACAGCATGAAAACTTGCCACTTTCTCCCCCAGACTGAAGGAAATGGTTTATCTCAAAGCTAGTGACTCAATGAAATGTCTCTTCTGGCTGGAAGTGTTTTGTCTCTGCTAGAGCACGTCTTCTGAGGACAGCTCACAATGGTCCTGCATGTCTTGTTGCACTCACTGTGTGGACTGCATGCTTCCCAGATTGTCTGTTGTGCTTCACTTTCCTGGGGAAGCAGCATGATGTGTTGTTACAAGAGTATGGGCCTTGGTGGTGTAAGACCTGGTCTCCACTCCTACCTTTGCCATCGTAAGTGATCATAGACACACCATTTAACATTTCTAAGCCTCAGTTTTCTCAACTGTGAAATAGATGTCATATATACCTAACCAACCTCACAGTCTTGATGAGACAATCAAATGAGTTTGATAGCAAATATCAAACTTAATTGTGAAATACTAAAAGATCCCACTTAAATTTAAGACCCAGAGAAAATGTTCCATTTCATTACTTCTATTCGAAATTGTGTGGATGACCTTAGTCAATACAAAAATGCAAATTATAAAAATAAGAAGAAATTTAATGTATAGTTTTGGAAGGAAAAATCAAAACATTGAATACTCATAAAGAATACAATAGTTTGTCTAACAAATTCAGAGAGTCTAGAAATAAATTAATAGGACTAATTAAAGAACTCAAAAAAGTTACTAGCTTTCTAATCATTATAAAATTCTCTATGTCAGCAATAAATATACAGAAAACATAGTTATAAGAAGACTTATTTTATAATAGTCATAGTAGACTAGTATTTCTAGAAACTCACCTAACAAAAGATATGAAACACATTTATGGGAAAAATGCAATACTACTAAGAAACAACAGAAAAACTTTTAAATAGGAAGACATTGTGTATTTATATATGAAAAGACTCAATATCACAAAATATTATTTTGCTACATTTATCTATCAATTCAATGCAATTCCAATCAAAATCCCAGTAGAATTTCATTTAGGGAAATTTTAAAGCTGATTTAAAAATTCATACAGAAATGCCTGGGACCAAAACTTGTCAAGACAAAAATAGAGCTGTCCTATGATCCAGCAATTGCACTACTGGGTATTTACCCCAAAGATACAAACGTAGTGAAGCGAAGGGCCATATGCGCCCCAATGTTCATAGCAGCATTGTCCACAATAGCTAAATTGTGGAAGGAGCTGAGATGCCCTTCAACAGATGACTGGATAAAGAAGATGTGGTCCATATATACAATGGAGTATTACTCAGCCATTAGAAAGAATGATTACCCAACATTTGCAGCAACATGGACGGGACTGGAGGAGATTATGCTAAGTGAAATAAGTCAAGCAGAGAAAGACAATTATCATATGGTTTCACTCATTTATGGAACATAAGAAATAGCAGGAGGATCGGTAGGAGAAGGAAGGGAAGAATGAAGGGGGGGGTAAACAGAAGGGGAATGAACCATGAGAGACTATGGACTCTGGGAGACTGAGGGCTTCAGACGTGAGGGGGGTGGAGGACGGGGATAGGCCGGTAATGGGTATTAAGGAGGACACATATTGCATGGTGCACTGGGTGTTATACGCAAATAATGAATCATGGAATACTACATCAAAAGCTAAGAATATACTGTATGGTGACTAACCTAACATAATAAAAAATTATTATAAAAAAATAAATAAAATATTTAACAATTCCCATGTAAAAAAAAAAAAAGACACCTCTGAAGAAAACAGTACCTCCACCAGCCCTCCCATATATTCAGACCTGCTACAGAGGTATGGTGATGAAGGCTTTGTGAAATTTGTCACCAGGATAGACAGATACACCTATCCACCATGCAGAGAGTAGAAACAAATACAGGGAATGTGAAAACATTACATGCAACAGAGACCTTAAAAAACAGTGGATCAGTTCATCAAGTAATAGTGCTACTTACCATTACTAAAAAAAATTATAATTAGATCTATATAAAAATGTAAATTGCAGGTAAACTCAAGACTAACACATAAAGAGAAAAATACTCAAACCCTTTCTTAGGAAAAATTATTGAAGATATGTTTGCACTCAAGACTAGCAAGAATTTCTTGAAAAAGCTCAAAATTATAAAGAAAGTCATAAAGGAAAACCTGGTAATGTCAACTGCTTTAAAACTGGAAATGTCTATATTACAAGAGCTACTATAACAAATAGAGAAACAACTCAAGATTGGGAGAAAATTTTAGCAATGCATGCAAATGACAAAGGATTATTATGCAAGATATATAAAGAACTCCTAAAAATCCTAATTGAAAAACAGACAAGGATATGAAGGGGTAATTTACACAAAAAGAGGAAATGTGAATGGAAAATAAATGAACAAAAATACTCTTTTTCACCTTTTATCAGAAAAATTCACGTTAAAATCAGAATAAGACAGCATGTCAGATACAGCAACTAGATTTTAAAAGTTCAACAATGCTAAGATTCCTAAGGGAAGATATTCTGATAGTGGGAGTTTAAGTTGGTATAACAAACTTTGCAGAATATTTGCCAATATTTGTAAATTTATGCATACAGTGAGAGTTATTAACTATATTATATATACACATGTGCATATGGGTATATATCATTCATAATATTCTCATATCCCATACCACTATTACAAATTTTGTATTTAATATGTGTTCAAAAATACTATGAATATACTTGAGAGCTTGGTTCCCACTAATGCAAGATGAGTAAAGAAGTTAGTTTGCCCTCTGGGATAAGTATGTTTTACCCAATTTCAACATAGAATAATGGAAAATTGTTGATTCTGAGCTACTTATGTATGCTCAAGCCATGGTTTAGGGACTTTTTTGAATTTTTAGAAGTGGCTAGAATATTGGCAGGCTCGTCTTTAGTGGTCACTTCCCTTTAATTCTAATCCAAATCTTTAGTATGAGTCAGAATTCCCAGAGTCCAGAAATACCATGGGAACCAGACTGTAGGATTAGACACCCGTCGAATGGTGATCCTAGAAGATAAAAATAAACACGTAAAAGTAGCAGTGCATTCTCCAGGTTTATTTGTTTATCTTCGGGGTCTAATACAGTAGTTACTGTCATTAAAATGAGATTTTATTTCATTTTCTAATGTTTTCTAACCATCCTTTTATATTTCCTTTGGACTTACTAGTTTTCAATCCAATTTTGCAAATATTTAATTGCATCCTGCTCAACCATTAAGAAAATATTGTGATGCATTATCAGAGTTGATTCAGTTTTACCATGTATCATATGTTTATGTTAAGTAGTTATTTTCAGTGGTTTCCCCATCTACTTTTTCATGATATAGAAGCATAAATAACTTCTAGCCAAGAATAATATATAGGACAAAAAAGAGCTCAATAGCACTAATCTACTTTTATATAAAAATCAATTGTTACTTTTTTGGCATTCAATCCAATTTTACTGCCTGTTGACACTGATATCTGCTCATTTGACATTCTTGAGGAAAAAAAAGAACTAAGATAGCTAAAATACGCCATTATTTCTATAATAAAAGCTTACAATACATACATATCTGTCAGATAACACGTTCTCAATACAACTAATGGATGCTCAAAAGCAAAATAATTGCTTTAATTTGTACACCTTATCAATTCTTGGCTGAAAATGTATAATAGAAACCACTATCTTGAATAATTTCTTCAGCAGTTGTTATCATAATCCTGACCCATAGAAGAAACTGATGCAGTTGTGGCAGACACTGAAGGTCCTCTGATCAGAAGTCATCCGTAACTTCTTTCTCCTATGCAGCCATTCATGGTATTGGATTTTCACAGAAACTGTGAAACCTAAACACTCATGTCCAAGACGTCCTTGAGGTTAGGGGTGGTCAGGTGGCATGGTACTAGCCAATGAAATCAGAAATCTGCAGGGTGCAGGAGTTTCTGTGTCTTGGTTTTCTAATAAAAGGACTGAAAGCAGATTTTTTTTTTGTCAGTACAGTATTGTAAATATATTTTCTCTTCCTTATGATTTTCTTCGTAACATTTTCTTTTTTCTAGCTTACTTTATTCTAAAAATACAGAATATAATACATATACAAAATATGTAGTAGTTAACTGTTTGTGTTATCAGTAAGGCTTCTGGCCAACAGTAGGAGATTAGTTAAGTCTTGAGGGCGTCAAAAGTCACGCATGAGTTTTCGACCGCAGGGGTGTTTGGCACCCCAACCTGCATGTTGTTCAAGGGTCAACTGTAATTAAAGTTAAATGCTGCTCACAAACAGATATTTTTAACTTAAAGAGTAAATAAATAATCCTCTCACTAGTCCAGCTAGTTGACTAACACAGGATTACTTTCTGTTATTTTCCCTTCAAATATCTCTTACAATTACATATTACTTTCCCTTTTGTCTTTATGGCTCAGGTTCAGATTCTCATCATTTTATGCCAGGAATCCAGTTAGCACCTTTATTTGTCACTGGATCAGCTCTGAAATCGTTCCATTTGGGCCCAGAGCCCTCTGTTTCTGGCTTACACCCATTCTGTCTTTACATAATACACCCCAAGTATAAAATGTGTGCCCATAGAATCAAGACATAAGCTTCTTAATCGTTCTGTTTGGTGAAACTTTCTTTGTGATAGAAATGTTCTTTATCTGTGCTGTCTAATATGGTAGCTAGTAGCCACAATTGAGTAAGCACTTGAAATGTAGTTACTGCAACTGAGGAAGTAAAATTTTAACACTATTTAATTAATTTAAATTTATATATCCATACATGACTAATGGTTACCATGTTGAACAGCAGAGCCCTGAGCAATTAAAATGCAGTAAGTAGTCTAACTTCACTGTGACAATAGCTTTCACTACATTTTATATTTATTGCCTCCGGTCCTTTGTTCTCCCATATAATTTGTGCATGTTCTCCAGACTTAAATTATGAAAGCACTGATAATTACACCTACTTGCTCAAAAACTTGTACAAGACTGCCATGGCCTAAAGAATTAAATTCTATTTTCTATGATTGGCATTCAAGATTATTCAAAATTTAGGTCCCCCTTTGTCTCCTGAAGTTCCTCTATCCACATAATTATTCTTGCCAAAGTGACATACTCACTATGCTCTGAACACATTCATGATTTTCTTCTCTGCCTACTGTGATTTTTTCCACCTGAGATGTCCTGCATACATCTCTGTTCATCATATTGGCAAATATTGCCATTTTAATAATATTAATTCTCTGATCTATAAGTGAGGAATGTCTTTCTATTTATTTGAATATTAATTTCTTTAACCAATATGTCATTGTTTCCCCAGTAAAAATAGAATATTTTCCTTAATTCATTTTCACTGTGCTTCCTGCTAGTCTATAGGAATACAATTGATTTTTATATACTGATCTAGTATTCCTACAAACTTGATGAATTTATTATTTCTAGTAATTGTTAGTAGAATCCTTAACATTTTCTGTATGCAAGATCATATCTTCTTCAAATAGAGATAATTTTTGCTTCTTTTCCAAGCTAAATGTTTTTTTTTTCTTTCTTGCCTTAGTGCCTTGGCTAGAAATTTTAGCACATAACTGAATAAAAGAAGTGAATGGATAACCTTTCCTGATCTTAAAGGAAAACCATTTAATATGATGTTTGCTCTTGGTTTTTCATAGATGCCCTTTATCAATTGAGAAAATTTCCTTCTAGTCCTAATTTGTTGAAAGTTTTTATCATGAAATGGTATTGGATTTTGTCAAATGTTACTTCTGCACATAATGAGATAAGTTATATGTTTTGGGGTTTTTTTTTTTTTTTGTCCTTTATTCTAGTGATACAGTGCATTACATTAATTGATTTTCAGATGTTAAATCAACCTTGCATTCTTGGGTTAAATACCATTTGGCTGTGATAGATAATATTTTACATATTACTAGATTCTGTTTGCAAGTATTTGGTTGAGGATTTTTATATCTATACCTATGAGAGATAGTGATCTTTGATTATTATATCTTTGTCTGGATTTGGTATAGAATAATAGAGTAATATTGGTTTCACAGAGTATGTTTGAAAGTATTCCCAACTCCTGTATTTTGGGGAAGAATTTATGGAGAATTGCTGTTAACTATTTAAATGATTGTTAGAATGTACCAGTGAAGCTATCTGAATCTGGACTTTCCTCTGTAGGCAGTTTTTTAAAGTACTAATTAAATCTCTCTATTTGTGTTTGTTCTATTTAGATTTTTTTTGTTTCTTCTTCCGTTAGTTTTGGTAGTGAGTTTAGCAGTTTTCTCTTTCACCTAGTTATATAATTTTATGGCAGACAGTTATCCATAACATCCCCTTAGAGTCCCCTATATTTCTGAATATGATGGCGGTACTCTCCTTTTCTTTCTAATACTGGTAATTTGAATGTTCTGTCTCTTTTTTGTATTAGTTTAGCTAAAGTCTGCCAATTATATTAATCGTTCTAAATAATCAACTCTGGTTTTGTTTATTTCCTCTATTGTTTTTCTATTCTTTACTTCATTAATTTCCTTTTTTCCATTTTCTTAAAGTAGGAAGTTAGGTTTTTGAGTTATTATTTTCATTACTGATATAGGCATTTGCAGCTCTTAATTTCCCTATAACCACAAATGTACCTGCATTGCATAGTCTTGACATGTTTTGTTTTCATTTATTCATCTCAAAGTAGTTTTTATTGTAATTTCTTCTATACTTACTGGGTATTTAGCAATGTGCTGTATAAAAATTTCCACATTTTTTAATATCCCAACTATTTGTCTGTTATTGATTTCTAATATTAATCCATTGTGATCATAGAACATATTTTATGTGATTTCAATCATTTTAAATTTTTTGAGTCTTGTTTTTTGGTGAGCACATGGTCTGTCCCGGAAATGTTCCCTGTGTGCTTGAGAAGAATGTATATTATGCTGGTGGCCCATTGTATTTACTGATTCTGTTAGCTCTAGTTGGTTTATACTATTTTAAAAGTATTCCATATCCTTGTTGATATATTGTCTGATTGTTCAACCCATTATTGAAGGTGAGGTATTGAAATCTCCAACTATTATTGTTGAATTGTCTATTTCTTCTGATTTTTTTCTGTTTTGCCTCATATGATTTAGGGCTCGTTTTTAAGTTATGTATGTCTTTCTAATGGAGATATCCTCCTGATGGATTTGAGAATATTTCTGTCATGTCTAATAACTTCTTCTGTTTCAGTACCTGTTTTATCTGTTACTAGTATAGCCACTGGAACTCTCTTGGTTCCTGTTTTCATAGTACATCTTTCCTATTTACTTTCATTTTTGATTCTAAAGTGAGTGTCCTGTAGACAGGGCAGAGTTGGATCCTGTGTTTTGTGCATATGTTTGTTTCTTTGCTTTTGGAATCCAAACTGACAATCCCTACCTTTGATTAGGTTTTTAGACTAACATTAAAGTGAATATGTTACTGAGTCAGCTCCCTAAATAGCAAAGAACACATTTTTTAAAAAATGTACTGCTACCAAATATCCATGGTATATTCATATTGCTTAATTTTATAGCTAAACAATTTTTATGCACCATTTTTTTATTTGATTTTACTATTACATTTTAGGTAACCCTGAACCTATTTTATGTTTTGGTGTCAGGCAATAAAGTGATACAAACTTCAGACTTTATAGAAAAAGTAGATGAGTTTTACTATGTAGCCAAGATACTATCACATCTATTGCAACTTTCTTTGTATAAAAGAATATTAAGAATGTGCTGTGAGAAGGAAAATAGGCACCCTAGGCATGGCAATTTCATGCTGAAATTTATCAAAACAACACCTAGAAGCACATACATTATAAATACACACATTTGCCTTTCCCCATAACTCTTCACTTTGATTTCTGGGTTCTAATTTATTGAGTAATTATTCCCCTTGCTTGCTTCTATTTTTAATGTTCGTTGATGACTGACCTCCAGTAAAGACTTGATTTTCTGTATCAATTTCAGTATGCTGAAGGATACAAAATCCAATTTCTATCCTGTCTCTACTTTGGAAAAGGGACAGTCCCCAGGCTCTATGACATACCAGTACTCCTAGACATACCTATATTGTCCCGGTCTTTACACTCCCAGGTCATTTGGGATTTATCCCCATTATGTTTGCTGTAGGCCTGGTTTTACATTAATGATTTGTTAACACTATCAAATAAAAAGAAGCTTGCTTAAGTCCATAACCCCAATCTTTGAATAATTAAAACTATCGGATCCTCAGAAATCTTGGTGTTCTACATTAACTATGTGACCCTTTTCTGCTTTTGCAATTGAGATCCTTCTTGGTTACACTATTAAATGACCACGGCTTGGTTTTGCAGCATAGCTTCCTTTGCAAATAAAGTTTGAAGACGGTGAAAACATTGTGGGTGGTCTCCCAAAATGATAGTGGGTTTTGAAACTACCATTGTTGCTGCTGCCTGTAGAGCACCGTGCTACTTGGAACACTGCCTGGGGCTCAAAGTCAGCATGACTTCTTATTTACAGGTCAGCTCAGGTTTTTGAAGCACAGCCACTTCATCTCCGACTGCCACTGGCAGTTCCAGTGCCAGCGTGTTGCGTTAGCTCCTGTAATTTCCGAGCTGTTAACGTAATGACACATGGTTTCAAACTGCGCTTCAGAAAATTACTTCTTAAGATCCTTTACCATTGCTGGATTTCATAGTGCACATTTATTTCAGTTTTAAAGCACAAAACTATATCCTTTTTGCCTGAAGCTAATTGTGTAAAAGAACCACTCCCCCATTGTGATACAAAAAAACAACAAAACAACAACAAAAAAAACTAGCTCATACTTCACAACGATTTCATTCCCTTTGCTCATATAGGAATCTCCATCAATGACTAGAAGAACATGGAATCTTTCATCCATTGTCAAGAGATTAATACATTGAATACTTTTCAAGAGACACATATTTTCTGTGTCTAACAAATGAACTAAAATAATTGTTTAGCCCAACAAAATAATTGTTTAGCCCAACAAAATAATTGTTTATTTTATTTTTAATTCAACAAAATCACTGTTTAGAACAGCAAACTACCATACTGTGGCCCTTGCCACTTAGAAATAGTAAGGTATTGAATAAATCCATCATGGTCCGTAATTTTTTTTTTAAAGATTGCTGGACACCTATTGATATCATGGGAATTCTTCTAATGAGAAACAATTAGTATCTTTTCCATGGCTTACTATATTGGATGTATATTTATTAAGGGAAATGATTTTGGTTAACTTATATAAATGGGAATTGCCTTTGAGAAAAACATGTAGGAGCATAAGAGAGAGAAAATTGGAAGAATTCATGAATGCCAGAGTTTTATGGAAACTACATGAAGAACTTTAACATGAAGTAAACATGAGGGTAATGGATTGCAAAAAAAAAATTAGTGATTGATGAGAAATACAATTCTAGCAATCCAAAGTGCATTGATTCCTTTAAATTTTTCAAAGCACCATCAGTCACAATATATAAACTAATGAATCTACAACTAAGAGTTTATTTTTTACTGACCCTGTTTTCGTATGAAAATAAAAAAAAAAATCCCAATTCTAATAAGTATAAAAGGATATAGAAATGTTTGTGACAACTAATACAAAAAAATGTTTTTTATAAAAATAATGACAAAATAAATGCCTAAAGACTCAGATATCCAAATTTTCTAAACTGGATTATTCTAACTAATGATGAAATCATCATCATAGTTATAGGAGGGGAGTAGAGAATGGTCTTAACCAAAAATCATTTAGGATTTTTCTTTAAATTTCTGTCTTGTATCCTTTAATTAAGCATTAAGAAAATTGCAGCTCGGTAGTTGAGAAATGTCAAACTACACTAGACTCTGGGGCTATCTATCTATCTATCTACGTGTCTTCATCTATACAGACTCATGATTTATAATATTTGGTGTATATATCAAGAGAGAAACATTGCTCCTGATATTTACTTTATATGCTATTCAAATAAATTGGTTTGTGGGACTTCTTTTTTTCACTTTCATTTGAACCTCAAACATTTTGAAAGATGGGAAGCACACCCTTTACTTTCTGTATTAACATTTGGAACAACTTGAGGCTACCTGACTCTAAGAAGCATCGTTGGGTTATTTTCAAAGAGTTTTTATGACACTAACTCCATGCCTTCATGTCTTTAGCCATTATCATCTCCCAATTTTTAAAAATATCATTTCAAGCCCCTTGTCATTCACAATAGCAATGATACCTTGACACGGAGGTGGGTCCAAGGCAACGAACAATCAGAAGGCTCCAACTTGAGTGCCCCTCACCTCCATTATGTATTTCTATAACCCCCTATAACTACCAATACACAAGGGTAATAAAGGATATTATCTTTATAAAAATTCCAAGATTCACACCTTTTACTCATATACTTTTTAAAGATTTTATTTATTTATATGACAGAGAGACAGCCAGTGAGAGAGGGAACAGAGGCAGGGGCAGTGGGAGAGGAAGTAGCAGGCTCCCAGCGGAGGAGCCCGATGTGGGGATGTGGGACTGGATCCTTGAACGCCGGGACCATGCCCTGAGCCAAGTGCAGACGCTTAACGACTGCACTACCAGGCGCCCCCTTTTTCTCATACTTTTTATCATCACCTTTACCCTACGTGTCTACAGTGACACAGTCTATAAATGAGTGGCCTATGTATCAGGGGTTCTGTGGTTACTTCTGGTCAGAAGAGGTATCAGGGGCTAAAATCTGAAACCATTTACATGAGATCAAAGTAAACTAAGACTATGGACTCTGAGAAACAAACTGAGGGCTTCAGAGGGGAGGGGAGTGAGGGAATGGGATAGGCTGGTGATGGGTGGTGGGGAGGGCATGTATTGCATGGTGCACTGGGTGTTATACGCAACTAATGAATCATCAAACTTTACATAAAAAACCAGGGATGTACTGTATGGTGACTAACATAATATAATAAAAAAATATTAAAAAGAAAAAACCCAAAGTAAACTATGGCTCAACACCCAATCGTATTTCACAATTTTAGCTGCTTTCCACGAGTTTTAACACATAGTATTTTTTTTCTTTTTCGTTTTGGGTGTAGTCTAAATATTTCTATAATATCCATTCTAATTTCTTTGTTGGTGGATATTTATGTATATGCTATAATTTTTCCTTATTTTTGATAGCACTGCTATTGAGATAGCATGGTCTGTAAAATATCACTAAATTATTGAAGTTTGTTTAAGTATGCTGTGTAACCAGGAGCCAGTTTTTGAAAATGTTTCATACAGAACTTTAAAGAGTATATGTTATCTTACTGTTAAGGGCAGGATTGCAAATATGAACATTAGCTCAAGTTTGTTAACTATACCGTTCAAATACTGACTACCTTTTGTCTCCTTGATATGCCAGTTTCTGAGAGAAGTATATGAAAATCTGAAAAAAAGTAATTAATTATAGATTTGCAAATTATATTTCATAAATTGGCAGTTTTTAATGTGAGCATTATGATGCTTTATGCGTCTATAGGTGCAGGTTTGTCGTACTTTTCTGCTGATTTGTTTCTTCATCACTACTGAATGACCATAATCACCCTGTGTTAGTTTTCAAGGGCTATTGTAACTAAGTATCACAATCCAGCTAGCTTAAACAACAGAAATGCATGGGCTCACAGATCAAGGTGTGGCTGAGTTGGTTGCTTCCGAGGCTGTGGGGGATGGATGTGCTCTACGCCTCTCTCCTTAGCTTGTAGATGGCTGTTTTCATATTCCTAGTGTGTTCTCCCTGTGTGTGTCTGTGTATCTGTCTCCAAATTTCCCCTTTTTATAAGGAAACCAGTCGCATTGGATTAGGACCCACCCTAATAGTCTCTATAAAACTTCTCTCTAAATAAGGCCACATTTTAAGGTACTGGGGGTTAGTACTTAACCTATAAATTTTGGAGAAACACAATTCAACCCATAAAAAAGTTCTTTCAAAAATCAATAAACTATGGGCTATCTCCCTTTCTCCTGTTTTCTTAACATTTTTGTGACTTTATGTTTTAGTTTTGTCATATGCATGTGTGTGCATTTGTGTATATGTATATATATTTGTATATATAGTTTTTTTATAATATTTTTTATATGATGTTAGTCACCATACAGTACATCTCTGGTTTTTGATGTAAAGTTCCATGATTTATTAGTTGCATATAACAACCAGTGCACCATGCAATACGTGTCCTCCTTACTACCCATCACCAACCTATCTCATTCCCCCACACCCCTCCCCTCTGAAGCCCTCAGTTTGTTTCTCAGAGTCCATAGTCTCTCATGCTTCATTCCCCCTTCTGATTACCCCCTCCCCATATATAGTTTTTAAAATCAGTTTGAGCCTCTGGATTTTGTCTGATGAGCAAATAACATTTTTATTTAATATGATTTCAAGTATATTTTAATTTGTTACAATTATATTAATTTTCCATTAACCAAAATTTTAATTTCTTTATTTTCTTCCCTTCTTTTGAATTGATCATGTTTTTCTGAATGAAAATTATATATTTCTATTATTTCAGTCACTACACTTACATTTTTGAGTTTATTATTTCTTTATTGGCACAAGCCAAGTGTTTTCATTAATTTTGTAGCTTGGGATTTCTATGCCTCAATGATCACATAAATTTAAATTTCACATCTTCACATGGTCTTTAACCATGACCTAACTGGAGTGTTCTCCAGAATCATCAGCATACATCTGTGTGGGTTCCAGGCCTGTTCTTTCAGGAACAACTCTAGCTTTAAACTATTTTCTTCATAGTTACATCCATTTGGATGCTTTTCCTTTATAAATTGTTTTTTTCTTTTTTGTTGTTATTGTTTTGATTTGGGTTTTTTGGTTTGTTTGTGGGTAAATATCATCCTATTCATTTGCTCTAGACTGAGCTTCCCATACCAACCACATAGTCCCTTGCCCTGCTAGTAAATTATATTGTTTTTTCCACATGCTTTTCCGGGAAAGAGATTGCTTAATACTTTATATTATTTAGAGGATTCTAAGTCTCTAAAAAAATCCAGGTTTTCTTCTCTTTTTAAAAAAGAGTTTATTTATTTGACAGAGAGAAAGCACATGCAGGAGGAGAGGCACAGTGAGAAACAGACTCCCCACTGAGCAGGGAGCCTGATTCAGGGCTTGATCCCAGGATCCTGGGATCATGACCTGGGCTGAAAGTAGATGCTTAACTGACTGAGCCACCCAGGTGCCCCAATCCAAGTTTTCTTCTAACTAGATTTAGTTCCTATCCTCCCAAAACATTGTTACCACTTCATATGGGTAATTTAGATCAGCTTATTTAGCCTTTATCAACTCCTTTAGTCTGACATGGTATTTTCTTTTAAAATTTGAACAGTTGGAATCTCTACCAATTCCAAATTCACTAGAATTCTCATTCTATCTCCTCTTAGTCCTGTGCATGCCATTCCATATAAGACCTAGGTCTGTGTTCTTTGCACAACACCAAATGCCTTCTCCTATGTTGGTCAATCAGATATACTCTTGGTGGATGACTTATTGAAAGTGTTCTTAAGTAATTGTTGCACAGGAGACAAAAAATTGGAATGATTTGAATTAAGCTCCTTACCTTTTAGAGAAAATAGTTTTGTTCTTAAAAATAATGACACCATGAATTAGTGTGAGTTTATCATATTCATATCTTAACTACTGTACATTTTATGTATTTTAAGTAGTTAGCAAGTACTTTTTATTAAATAATGTGATAGAAACAATTTATTTTAAAATTTTAAGTCAGAGATCCTTTCTTAAATGATCTTTAATTATTCTTAGGGGCACCTGGGTGGCTCAGTCAGTTAAGTGTCCAACGCTTGATCTCAGCTCAGGTCTTGATCTCAGGGTTGTGAGTTCAGGCCCTGCATTGGGCTCTATGTTGGGTGTGGAGCCTACTTAAAAAAATTATCTTTATTTATTCCTAATATTCTAGGATATATTAATGTACATGGAAGTAAGAATATTCTCTAGAAAGAAAAAAAGAACATTTTCCGAAGTCCATTGACCTAAATGGGCTGATGAATAGCTAGATAAATGATGAATAAACAATTAGATAGTACACACCATCTCCAAACATAAAAATGCAATTAAAAATTTTTTACATTGGGTTATTCCCATACACACAAATTCCAGATGTGCACCAACATTTAGGTGCAAGATATAAGAGAAAATAATATTACTTTAATTTTATTTACATATATATTATATATAGATGTCTGTAATATTGTTATGTGTATAGTAAATATATGTGTGTGTGTGTGCGTCAGATCCTTAGAGTTGAGCTATTTTTTTAATAATTAAGTTTAAAGAAATTCTAGTCACTTGTTTTACAAAGTATGTTTAGAACACAAAATGAGCTTCATAATTTCAGGAAATATTATAGATTCTGTCTCTCTAGTTTATGTTTGAGATGCAAAAGTAAACACTGATTCATAGAAGATGCTTGAAACAAAAGCCAGCAAATTATCTAATACAGAGACTGAAAACATAGTGTATGCAGTTATATTTAAAGTACAGATTTTAGCACTACCTATATTTAGTACACGATCCTTCATTTTGTATATTCATGAGGAACAAAAAAGTTTTACCTTGTTTTTTTACAAACTCTATCATACCAATAAATGTTGAGGACGCTCATCTAAATATGGCTTTTAATAAAGCACATCTTTCCTAAAATGGAAGATAGGATTCCTGCTTGAGCTATCCATCAACTAGATTTAACTTATAAAACTATATTTTATTTGCAAATGAAAATGCATTATACATGACATTGGGCAAGGGGTATTTGTAGTAATTACATTTCAGTAAGTTTATATTAACATCATTTCACAATTAAACAAACAAACCAAAAAATCCTTACCAAAGTTCCCAACAAATTTTCCTACCTCCTAACATACAGATCTAGAAAATAAACAGGTCAACGTAAAAACCCAGTCTTAAACATTGTTATTTGCCTTCTGTGAGTGTTAAAGACTGTTTGCAGGTAGATGCTCTATTTTTAATCACCAGTCTCAAATAAAAGCTGTCTATACCCCTTTAACTACATGTCATGCAGCTCTGTGTGCAGTGTGGCCACTTACGTAGAGGAGGCACAGAGTAGACATTAAAGAGCCCCTGAAAGAAAGGAGCTCTTTTTCTACCTTTTCACACAATCATACAACCTGGCTAAAAAACTTTGCTTTTCTTTAGCAGATGAAATCAGGAAAAGAGCGAGCCCAAGAATGCTTTCATCTTCTTTGTGTATATCTCTTCATGGATACTTCCTTTGTCCCAGACCAGAAAATTGTCACATGTGAAAAACATTAAATTTTACCTCAAGCAGATTTCATGGCAGAATATAATTTATCAAATATTGTTAACAAATACATTTGGATTTTCAATGTTTTCAGGCTCTTTGGAATAAACAAAATCACTAAGGAAGAGACAACATCATATTTGTGTTGCATAGAATGTGTATAGAAGAATACACACACACACACAGACACACACACACACAGATCTGGAAATAGCATTCGCATTTGGACTGCAGAAATGGAACACAAAGGTTTCTGTATCCTTGGGAACTACTTGAAATTTTTATTATGCACGTTATTACTTTCAAAAGTGAAACATTTTAAAAAGCACAGTCAAATAAATGAAATATAGTAAAATGAATAGAGCAAAAGGTAATCTGTATGATGATACTATAACCATATTGGTAAAGGTAACTGAATTTTCAAATTGTCAATTGACAGACAAGTTTTTAAATCCCCATGTTCCATTTTAAATGATAATTTTATTCTCTTATTTGGATATTTGCTTATGTTTAATGAGCCAAACATATTGACCAGGTGGGATCCAAATTAGCGTATGGTCAGTGTATAAAAAAAATCATAGGAGTTATCATATAGGTCTTGCTTAAACTTAAAATGATAAAATGACAAATGAATATGATGAGAAAACTAAACTATTACATGTGTTATTGTCATTTGCAATATGATTACTGTAGTTTCAGAGGAACAAATTATACTTCCCATGAGGTTTAGCTTCATTTCACTTTGTTGGGCTTTGAAAGGCCACCAAACGTCAAGTTTTTGGGACTTCTTAAGCTTTGTCTTTCAAAATGAAATATAATTAGAAATTATTTTGGACTTAAAAATGCATCAAACATCAAACATTTAGGATATATTGTTTTGTCCTTAAGCTTTTTAGTAAAAAATTAGTTTGGATCCTGGGAGGGAATCACCGATACATTTTTAAAATAATGACATGTATTATCAAAATCCGCAAACATCTTTTCTCACTCATAATACTAAAATCATGAAAATATTTTCACTACAATGAATACTGCATTTTACATAATACTTCTAAATATTGGGAGATTGTGCCTGGTGTTAAGTGTTTATTATATGATTGGAAAACAGTAGAGTTATCACCCTGAGAACCCCTCTGGGCAGGACATTACATGAAGTCTCTCCTCAAAAGTCCTGGAACAAAGGATTTCTTTAAAAAATCTGCCAACCACTGCAACCAACCCCAAATACTGTGGCTGCAGAGTATTTTAAAAGAATTTATTTAGTGAAACTCACCTAATTTACTAAATATTCAATTCTGAATACAGCTAACCTATTGTCTATTGGATTGTATTTTAAATGCTGTAACAGAATGCCAAAATTAGAAGAAACCTCATAGCAACATCTTTTGTTAATGTAAAAAACATTTCCAATTTTTCAGATAGTAAATTCAGATTGCTTCTGAATTTCTCAGACTTGATAAATTTCAATTTTAACATCTTACTGGTGATAATAATGACAAGTGAGGCAAAGGCAGAGATTGGGCAAGACTCCTTTGAAGGCTCTTTCCCTCATAGTGTTTGTATTTTCCAGCCAAATGTAAAAATGGCAATCTCCTCCAAATAATGATACTTTCACTGGTTTTTCCCTAATGTTCTAGAAGTTAGAGCCTACTGATGGTTAAGGTAAGTGCCTTTCCAGAAAAATCTGGCCATTGTCTAGTTTCTAGATGTGAGAGACGGAGTGGAGTGAAGAACGCGGCATGTATTACATGTGTTAAAGTTATCACACATCTTTCCAGATGTTTTCTCTGAGTGCAAAACCCATTCTCTCAAAATTCCTGGAGATCCTATAATCTCTCTGAATTTTGAAATAAGAAATTTCCCACAATACTCAGATTTTTAAAAAAATATTGCATGAAATCCTTTTTATTTCCATGCACAGTATAAAAAAATGGGAGCCTACAATAAGAAATATTTCTCACAATAAAGTAATCCCTATCTTCTTTATAGACTTTAATTTTGCATTACTTCAAGGTATGTTAGAAAAATGAAAAGAGGCAAGAGCTTCAGTATGTTGAAGGGTTAAAAGAACTAATTTGTTTTAAATCAGTGATTTCTGTGCCAGGAGTGTGACTACAGGCTAAAAGTGCCTGACTGCCTTTTCCTGAGAAATTCCCCATTCAGGGCTCAAGAGCAGTAGATTGCTTAGCGTTTCTCGGGGGGATCAGCGGGCATTCCAGGGTCTCTGCAAACTGGACAGCAGGTTCCTTTCGCCAATTCAAGGCTGGCACATGGAGCCGGAGGGCAAGTCTCCACCATACAGGTGACCTGGCCACTCTGAAAGGCAACATTTGAAGATTATTCCCATGTTTCTTACAGTAGAAACCTTTTTAAAAGTTTTTTATAATATGTATTCTGATTGACTATCTCAATATAATAAAAATTACCGATGGTATGAACTAATTTATACATGTAGTTCCTATTAATGCTTTATTTCTACATTTGCAGCATGAAAAACCAAGGCTCGAAGTACTGGCCTACAAAATGTTACTTCCCAAACCGGAGGGCTTGGGGTGTGGAGAGAGGCAGGAGAAATTGGCATCAGCTCTGTTCAAAAAACAAACTAAATAAAGACTGAGCCTTTTTCTTTTGGTGGGTACCATGATAACATTTTTTAATATTTACCAAATGCTTTCAGGCAACATTTGTAGTAAGACTGACTAGAGAATAAGGAGATGAATTCAAGCCCCATTTCTGCCTCTATTTGTGTGATCTTGGGCAAAGCTCAATAAACATCCTGAGTGTCAGCTCTCTCAATTATTAGTGAAAATGTGAAAAGTGGTATTTGGCAAGTGTTCATGAGAGAGTGGCATATTTTGTAATGCATTCTCAGGACCTCAAAATCTCACATCAATATCTTGACCTTAAAAATATGCCTTGAATCTCTTCACAAAAAGAACATCTTTTTTTCTCTTTTGAATTTTTCAGGTATAGCTCAACTGGCAGGCTAGCAGAAGTAAAACAGGAGGAGGAAGATGGAAAAACTTCTAGTGGCACATACCTTACACATACAGCTAATGCAGTCTTCTTTCATCCAGTGTTCACTGTCTTTTCTTCGAATCCCTTTATCATCTGTGCAACCCGCCTGCCTGAGACGTGCCTCCAGCTTGTTTATCTAAAAGAGGAGATGAGGGAAAGGAAAGTGGGAATTGAAATAGTACCAATAAAGCAGATAACTAACACAGTTTGATGAAATGCTCTATTCTGTAAGCACACACCTAGAGGGCAAAAGAAACTTCAAAGTCAACATAATTTTTCTTAACATTTTTTTTTACCCAAAACTTAATGAATCCGAGTCATCCGGTGTTTAAGCTAATAAACAGTTCCCTATATGTGGCAAAACACTGAATATGAATCTAATATTGAAACAGGTAAGTTTTAAAAAAATAGAATTAAAATCAAATGAGTAGAATTACATATTTAAAAATCTTAATAAATATTAACATTAATTCAAAAAATCAATATTTTAGTTAATTTTTGTGCTTAGGTTATCATAAACATCATTCCCTGAACAAATCTGTATTAGAGATCAAAGATAAAGCAAACAATCCAGGGTCTCAAGGAGCTTAAATTTAGTGGAATGGCAGATCAATAAATTACAGTGCTAAGCCAATTAGATAATGACAGTATATCAGAAGCAGAAGAAGAGCAGAAGACAAGCTTTTCTCCATTCTGCCTCAGGAAGTAAGGGAGGCCTCGCATGGGAAAAAGCATTTGAGCTGTAAGTAGACATTACAAAATCATTCCAAAGAATAATCAGGGAAAAAGCATGTCAGACAAAAGGGAAAAAGTTTGGCCAAAGTGTGGGCACGGTATCTCAGGAATATAAACTGCTGTGGAGGGTAAAAGGCAAAGGGGGAGTGTTGGTGGGAATCAAGGCAGCAAAGGAAATTAGGACCTTACCAGTCCTATAAGTTCATTTAGATATTATAGTCTCTAGACAATGGGGAAAAACTGCAGTGATCTCATAATGGCAATATGAAGACAGACTAGTGAAAGCAAGGAAACTGCAAGAAGATCCACATGGGCTCAGCTGAGAAAGGAAGAAGTGAGAGTCAGGAAGAGCCATTGAGCAAGTAGAGATGTTTGGTTGAATTGGGGGGTAGGGAAGAAAGAAGAACTCAAGATGACTGCAAATTCCAGGTTTCATAAGGTGCATGAAGGATGGTGATGTTCACCAAGATATATTCTAGAGAATGCATTACAAAAGAGTAACGAACCATAGAGAAATTACAGATACTGAACTGAGAGGAATTTTAGAAAGGATGAAAATAATACAGTTTTACCAAAGAAGAGGCTAAGTCCAAGAGCATTGAATGACTTATGAAAGTTGCAACTGTAATGCTATGGGCTGAACCGTATCGCCTGAAAGTCATATGTTGAAGTTCCAACCCCCAATACCTCAGAATGTGACTGTATTAGGAGATAAAGTCCTTAAAGAGGTAATTAACTTAAAATGTCATAGAGATGGGACCTAATCCAGTGTGACTTGTGTCCTTACGAGAAGTAGAGATTAGAGTCCAGACACAGTGGGAAGTCTGTGTGAAGATACAAACCAAGGAGAGAGACCTCAGGAGAAACCAATCCTGTCAACACCTTGATCTGGGAATTCCAGCCTCCAGAACTGAGAAATTAATTTATTTTGTAGAGCCACCTAGCCTGTGGTATTTGTTAGGGCTGTGCTAGCAAACTAATACATGCATCATTAGGGCTAGATCCCATATTTTCTTTTCTTTTTTTTTTTTAAAGATTTTATTTATTTATTTGACAGAGAGAGAAACAGCCAGCGAGAGAGGGAACACAAGCAGGGGAGTGGGAGAGGAAGAACCAGGCTCCCAGCGGAGCAGGGAGCCTGATGCGGGGCTCGATCCCAGGACCCTGGGATCACGCCCTGAGCCGAAGGCAGACACTTAACGCCTGAGCCACCCAGATGCCCCAGATCCCATATTTTCAAAAGAACTTTCTAGTGTATATCTAAGAATCATTATGCTTTTATTCTCTAGAGTAAATATTCCTTTCAGATTCTCTGAACTCTGTTATTTGGTTGGAAATGATGAAATAATTTCAAATACTTGACCATGATTGTTTGTATGTGACAGAAATTACTGTGCCCAAGAAAAATTTGGAGACAAACAATAGACCAGACTGGATGGCTTAAAGACCATAAAAGCAATGATTTATTTTTAAATAATTATTAAGCACCTGCTGTTTGTCAGCTAGTCTAGGGGAGACTACAATGATAAATACCCCTGGGTTTTTAGCCCTAAGGAGTTTGCAGTGTGGTAGGGGAGAGTGAATTTCTGCAAAAATGAATATGATACAAGCCCAGATGTTGTGCGCTGTAAGAGCATATATACAATGATATGGGATTTCAAGGAAAAATGTTTATTTTTAGAAGAATGGAGCAGGAAAGGGAGTAATCAGGAAAGAATTTACAAATTAAATGGTACTAGTGCTAGGCCTTGAAAAAAGATGACATTTGGTCATGGTAGTATTTATGCACATGGGAATGTGGGTGAGAGGGACAGTATATTTCAGCTAGAGGGAAAATGTGTGAAGGAAGTTAGTAAGAGGGGAGGAGGAACAGTGAATATTTAAGTTTGAAAGAAAAACATAAAACATGTGAAAAAAGCTATTTGGATATTAAATAAAAAGATAGGACTACATTTTCCAGAGCCAAGAATACCCATGGACTTGGAATTATTAAGGAAGCAAAAAGTCTTGATGTATGTATGTATGTGTGTATAAATAAATAAATAAAATTGTGTAAAATATTGTACAATGTTTGTGTTAAAGTTGACAGTAGGGTGGGCCTTTGGGGTGATTTAGTACTACAGTGCCTACACTTGGGAAGTAACATCCATTTTTCATTAATTTATTCATTACCCAACAGGATTCTTAAGTATCCAAAATATGCCAGCTAAATACTGATGAACTAAAAGGCTAAATCTCTGGCTTTATGTAAGTAGTGATAATGGAGATGATGATGGGATAAATTAAAAATTGTGGTGGAGGCAGGAATGATAGAGTTATACAATGACTAGATGTGGACTGAGTTAGTCCTTGCCCAAGCAGGGGAGTTCTGTAGAGATATTAGTGATTATGGCCTAGAAGACTAAGACAAAAAACAAAACAAAACACTTTTATTTCTAAAAATACTAAGAACATGTTAAACATTAGTAAAGTTGAATAATTTCCAAAAAATTAAAAAGAGTAGAGGCAATTGATATAGAAAAGATATTTAGGGGGTAACTTCTGTCCTCAAGGAGAAAAGTATAGAAAGCAAAATAGAGAAATGACAGCAACACATCTATTATAAACTTCAGGCACTTGGAGCAATAATATATTTTCAAATGACAAAGAAACTCTTTAAGGGAAATAGTCTGAGAACCATCTACGTACCATAAATGTAAGAGCTATAATGCATGATAAAATTTTGTTCTGGAGTTAATCACAGTCTTGAGAATAGGAGGCACTTTGGTGGGGTGTCAGAGAACATGCTGGACCATAACTTTCCTTTTCCTATTTTCCCAGGTACTTATTGCTAGTATACAGAAATACAATTTATTTTTGTATGTTTATCTTATGTATCTTCTATCCTATGACCTTGATGAATTTGCTTATTAATTCTAAGAGTTGTTTGGTAGATTCCTTTCAATTTTCTACGAGGTAATTATATCATCTGAAAATAGTTTTCTTTCTTCCTTTCCAATCCGTAGACATTTTCCTATTCTTGCCTTATTGAACTGGGAAGAACTTTCAGGGCTCTGTTTAATAAGAATAGTGAGAATGGACATCCTTACTTTATTAGCAATAGTAGGAGGAAAGCATTTAACCATTCACCATTTAGCCTATTAATACAGCAGTTTACATTAATTAATTGATTTTGGAGCATTAAACCAACCTTGAATTCCTCAAATAAACCCCATTTAATTATGTTGCATAATTCTTTTTATGCTATATTCTCTTTGCTAATATTTTGTTAAAAGTTGTTGTATACATATTCATAAGGGATACTGGTATGCGGTTTTCTTCTTTTGTACTGTCTTTGTCTAGTTTTGGTATCAGATTAATAGTATCTTCAAAAATGAATTGAAAGTATTCTCTTCTCTTCTATTACTGGAAAATTGCTGTGAATTTTTCTTTAAACATTTGATAGACATCACATTTGAAACCATTTGCACATGGGGATTTGGGGAGGAGATTTTTTTAAATTAATAATTCCATTTCCTTGGCAGCTTTAAATCTATTCAAATTATCTATTTCATACTGGGTGAACATGGTAGCTTGTGTTTTTCAATGAGTTAGTCCACTTGATCTAAGTTGTCAAATTTAGATGTGAAGATTTTTTCCATCTTTCTTTTTGCCATGAGTTTATTTAGTTGTTACTTTTCCAGGTTCTTGAGGTAAAAACTTAGATTATTGATTTGAAAGACATTCCCTCTTTTCTATTGTATGTATTAGGGGCTATAAATTTCCCTCTCTGTGCTGCTTTATGCTAATTTATGCTTCATTTTCATTCAGTTCAAGGTATTTTTTTATTCCCCTTGGGACTTCTTCTTTGACTCATTAACTCTTCAAAAGTACGTTGCTTCCTTTCCAAATATTTGGTCATCGTCCTGTTGTCTTTCTCTTATTTCCAGTTTTGTTGTGTTGGGTTCAGAAAGCATGCTCTGTATAACTTGAATTCTTTTAAATTTATTACGGTTTCTGTTATGACCCAGAATAAAGTCTTTCGGTACTAGAGGTAGGCACTTGAATAGAGCGAATGTTCTGTTATTGTCAGATTGAGTGTGCTATATAAATGTCAGTTAGATCCTATTGTTTGAAGTCATTTTTGCATTTTTCTAAATCTTGCTGACTTTTCTTTTTAGATATTCTCTGTACTGTTGAGATAGGGATGTTATAGTTTTGACTAGTTTTGACTATTCCTCTTTTCAGTTTTATTAGTTTTTGCTTCATATATTCCAAATATTTTGCAGTTCTCTTGATTAGTGCATGTATATTTAAGATTTGTCTTCTTTGTGGTTCATTCCTTTATCATTGTGTAATTGTCCTTGGTAATTCTTCCTCTGAAATCTATTTTATCCAAAATTAACTTAGCCACTCCTGCTTTATCTTTATTAAAGTTTGCATAATATATATTTTCCACCATTTCACTTTCAACCTTCCTATATTGTTATATTTGAAGTCAGTTTCTTGTAGAAAGCATAAAGATAGGTTACACTTTTTTTTTAGTTTGTTAATATCAGTCTTTCAAATGGTATATTTAGAACATTTACATTTAATATGATTATTGATATGTTAGAGCTTAAATATACCAATTCATTCTTTGTTTACCATTTGTTCTTTCTGTTTTTCACTTTTCTGTGTTCTATTTCTTGATTTCCTGATGGCTACTTTAAAATCCCTCTCACATAATTGTCATATCTCTGTCATTTTAGCATTGGAATTCTCTGGGTTTCTTTTTGTTTTGTTTTGTTTTTGTTTTTTTACTCCATTTGAGATCTTCCTGGTTTTTGGCATGATGAATAACTTTCTATTGAAATATGGACTTGTTGAATGTTATGGTATGAGAATTTGGATGTTATTTAAACCTTCTGTTGTAGGTATTTTCCTCTGAAACTGCTCTAGCAGGAGGAGGAGGGCACCACACTGTTGCTGCCATGTGGAAGTAAGAGTCTGTATCCCTCACTTGGCCTCTGTTGATGCTCAAGGGAGTTCTTTTCATTAATCCCATATGGAATTGAAAGTCCTAGCTCCCTGTTGGGCCTCCACTTATACTTCCCTAGCTGTTAGAAGTAGGTACATTTTTTACTACTCTGCACATGGCTTCCATTGACCACAGGGTGGGGAGGAGAAAGGGTGATCTCATTACTAGTGGGAAGTTGTGGAAGTCTTAACTATCCACCAAGCCTCCTCTGACACCACCCCAGTGGGGAAGGAGAGGGGTTCTTCATTATTGTTGGGTCAGAGTGGAAGTCAAATCTCCCCACGGGGTCTCCACTGCTTTTAACTGTAATCACTTAAAAGAGGTGACAATCCTGGTTTCCTGGTTGGCCTTGTAGGACAGTAGCCTAATGTGGGAGTTATGATGTCTAATTATAGGCTGGAGTGGGTGAAAGTCTGAGCTCCTCATTCTGTGTTTGCTAGCATTGGTGGCAGCGGGGCCACAGTTTTGTCTGTATTGTTTGACTGGCGTAGGGTGGTTATTGTGTAAAAGTTTTCTCTATCATTAGGCTGTCTGTTTCCTAGTCTTTTGCCTAGAGAGAGTGAGGTTTCATTTGATCTTTTTTTCCTCTCTACCGGTTGTCATTTCAGAGTTGCCAAGCTAGCTACTCAGCTCCAAACTGGGTTGTATGAGAAAAAAACCAAAAACACCTAAAACCAGGAAGCAACATGTTGTTTCTTGGGCCCCAAGGTCACTAGCCAGTATACTTCTTTCTTCTTTTCATCATTCTGAGTCTTCTTATGTTTGTTTATATACGACATTAAGGGTTTTTATTTGTACATTGCAAGGAATAGGCAAAAGCACAACTACTCTATATTCCCAGAAGTAAAACTTTTATCATATACAGTTATGTAAAATTTTGATTTAAATGACCCCAAAACTATTGTTCTATATAATTTATTAATTTGCTCTGCAAATTTAATACCTTAATCAAAAGCTAGTCACCCCGCATCATTGCATTCTCCCTAAAGTGGCTGTTTAATCAGAGCAGACAATACAACAATACTGATCACAGTTTGTCTTTGTTGAGCTACATACTAGTAGGATCCTTACTTACATGGTTCCTCTCATGAGTTGAGTGGTGACCCCCAAAATTTGTAACTCAATGCCCTAACCGCCAGTACTTCAGCATGTCATATTATTTGGAAATAGGGGCAACACAGATGTAATTAGTTAAGATGAAGTCATGCCAGTGTAGGCTGGGCTCCTAATCCTATGTGAATGGTATCCTCATAAAAAGGGTGAAATATAGACACAGACATACATGCACAGGGAAAATACCATGTGAATATGAAGGCAGAGATCTATAAGACAATGATTGTCAGCAAACCACCAGAAGGCAGGAGAAACACACAGAACAGATTCTCCCTTATCACCCTCAAAAAGCATCAACCCAGCTAACACCTAGAGAAAAGCTTTAAACACCAGTCCCAACACTGGTCTTTTTCTTCTACCACAAGAAAAGTATTTTCCAGATGGGGGTGCTCCTTCAGTCTGGGTGTGGGAATTCAAAATCTATGAAGCAGAGATATAGCTGAGTTCCAAAGAGCAGGAAACATTCATCAAGATCTATGACATCCTAGACCATAATGCAACCTTAAACAAATATAAATGAATAGATATCATACAAAGTGCACTTTCAGATTACTGTGGAATTAAACTAAAAATCAATAACAGAAATATTTGGGAATTAGGAAACATAATTCAAATGGATCAATGAAAGAAAAATAAAAAAGAAATGTAAACTTTTAAATAAATTAAAATGAAGATATAACATCAAAATTTGGTGAGTACAGAAGAATGCTTAAAGAAAAATTCATGGAATTAAATCCATATATTTGCAAATGAAGAAAGATATGAAATCAGTATTGGTAATTTGTGTGTTCTCTTTTTTTTTATCCTGTTAGTGTCACTAGGGATTTATGAATCTTACCGATTTTTTTAAAAAATCAGCTTTTGTTTTCATTGAGGTTTCCTATTGTTTTTCTATCTTCTATTTTATTGATGTCTGTTCTAAATGTATGATGTCCTTTCTTCATCATATTCTAGGTTTAATTTTACTGCTATAATTGTCCTAGTTTCTTATTTTTTCTAGTTTCAAATGAACTAATTCTAGTTTCTAGAAAAACTCTAGTTTCTAGAGAAATAAGAGAAAAATAAAGCCCAAAATATGTGGGGAAAAGGACATGAAATTTATAACAGAAAACTATAAAACTGAATACTGAGAAAGAATAGAAAATGAAAACAAACAAAAGCTAATTATTTAAAAATAATAATATTCATATATTTCTAATGAAACTAGCCAAGAAAACATAGAAAACACACAAATTGCCAGCATTGTAAATAAAAAGGGATCAACACTACTAATCCCATTTTAACATTAAAAGAACAAAAAAGTCATATCATAAACAACTCTAGGCCCACAGATTTCATGACTTAGAAGGAATGGATCAATTCCTTTAAAGACAGAAATTATCAAAACTCACACAAGAAATAGATACCCTGAACAGCCTTGTATCTATTAAAAAATTAAATCAGTAATTTAAAGACCTTCCCCCCAAAAAAGACAAGGATCAGATGGATTCATTGGTGTTTTACACTTAAAGAAAAAGTAAAAGAACACTCCACAACGTCTTCCAGAAAATAGAAGCAAATAGAACACTTAAGCCAAAACCGGATTAAGACATTCTGAGAAAAGAAAACTACTCACTAATACCTCTCATGCATGTAGATATAGATAGTAGCAAATTTAACCTAACAATGTATAACAACAATTACATACCATAACCAAGTGTGATTTATTCCTGGTATGCAAGGCTTCTTTAACATTCAAAATCAATTAGTGGAATCTATGACATCAACAGGCTAAAAAAAATTATATGTTCATGACATCAATAACAAAAAAAGATCTGACAAATTCCAACATTCACCCATAATAAAAACTTTCAGTAACTAGTAACAAAGAATTTCCACAAGTTGATTAAAAAAATCTACAAAAATCATTTATAGCTAACATATTTAAAAATGAGAGGCAGGGTGCTTTCCCCATAAGAACGGGAACTTTTCTTTCTCAAACAGTTTCATTCAAACTTTTAGTTCTACCTAAAGCTATAAGACAATAAAAAATAAATAAATGGTACAAGATGGACAAGTAAGATACAAAATTGCCTTTATTCACAGATGACAGAATTGTCTATGTTGAAAACCCTAAAGAATCTATAAAACTCTCTCATTCAAATGTTTTTAGTATATTCACAAAGTTGTATAATCATCACAATCGAATTTTGGAACTACTGCATCACCCTAAAAAGAAACCTTTTATGCATTAGCAGTGAACTTCCCTTTCCTTCCCCAGGCTCAGACAGCTACTAGTCTACTTTCTATCTCCACAGATTTGTTTACTTTGGATAGTTTGTGTATCACGTGGTATATGATATTTTCTGACAGGTCTGTTTCAATTAGCATAATGTTTTTAAGTCTCCTCCATATTGTAGCACGAATCAATACTTGATTCCTTTCTACAGCTAAATAATATTCCATTGCATTGGACCACATTCTGTTTTATCAACTGATAAATATTTGAGTTGTCACCACTTTTGGGCTATTTTGAATAACACTACTATGACTATTAATATATAAACTCACATGTGGACCTATGGTTTCATTTCTTATAAATGTATACCTAGGACAGGCTGAGAATTTTCTAAAATCTTCAAGATCTGGTTGCTTTTTCCTTAATGTTTCTTTTGCAATTTCTCTTTCTC
Organism: Ursus arctos; assembly: GCF_023065955.2. NCBI lineage: Eukaryota > Metazoa > Chordata > Mammalia > Carnivora > Ursidae > Ursus > Ursus arctos. The sequence goes on from NW_026623078.1 coordinate 11,403,926, forward strand.
CTCTTACATTTTATCATAAGCACAAGGTGGAATCAGAACATACTTTCAACACTTTGCTTAGAAATCTCCCCAGCTAAATATCCAAGGTCATCACTCACATGTTCTGTATTCTACAAAACATTAGACATGATTCACCCAAGTTTTTTGCCACTTATAACAAGGATCATTTTTCCTTCAGTGCCTAATAATATGCTCCTTATTTCCATCTGAGATCTCATTGGAAGTACTTTTAACATCATATTCCAAAAATCTCTCCAATGGAATCTAGGCTTTCTCTAACTGGCAACTCAAATGTCTTACAGTCTCTACAGTTCTGAAGACTTTTTCATATTTTTTGGTGTTTGTTATAGCAGCATCCCATTTCTTGGTAACAAAATCTGTACTGGTTTGCTAGGGCTGCAATAATAATGTAACACAGATCAGGTGGCTTAACAACAAAAAATTATTTTCTTATAGTTGTAGAAGCTGGAAGTTCAAGATCAAGGTGCTGGCAGGGTTGGATTCTTCTGAGGACTTTTTCCTTGGCTCGTAGACGGCCTGCTTCTCACTGTGTCCTCACGTGGTCTTCTATGGACAAACATTCCTGGCATCTCCCCAGCTGTGTGAATAATAAATCTTCCTTTGTCCAAACCAAACGATTACTCCCATAGGTTTTGACATTAGAACGTTACTTTGGGCAGGAGTTTCTCCACATCAAAATGGAGTTGCTATAACACATTCAGCCACCAAGTCCTGACCATTCTACTTAACAATTACCTCTCCAAAGCTTGTCTTTTTTCTCCCTGTCTAAGATCATCAGCATAGCTAAGCCAACATCTGCTCACTTCTGGAACAAAACAGATGGCTGTAGTCACTTTTGTATTCCTTTATCACTTCTCCCTCAGAAACCAGATCAAATTATCTAAATTCAAATGCAAAGCATCTTTACTGTTCCTCAGAGACTTTAAATTCAGGAGAATCCTTTATAGGCCTTCTTATTTAGACAGTTTCTGCCTCTCAAACTCATCTCATGTGATTTTTCTTATCCTTGATTACCTATTCTCCAACCACACTTGACATCTTTCTGTTCCTTATGTATGTCAAAACTTCCTTTAACTTTAATTGTGTCACTTTCTGTGGTTGTTATATTAGTAATAACATGACCTGTCCTTTAATTAAAAGGAAGCCTCTTTGATTCCTTTCTTTCATCCTTATATACTTGTACAATAAAGTGATGGAGCTGGATTTCCTGAAACATTTCTAATTTATGCTTCCTGCCCCACCCCAGCTTAATTACTATTACTATTGTCCCCTTTGAACTTATGAAATAACCCACTTTGGATTAATAAATTATAGTGGACGATATATTGCTCTCTGCATCTCTCTTCATATCTGTTTGTTTGTTTTAACTAATCTGAATTCAGAATAAGAATTTTGTCTTTGTGACCACAAGGTATCTTTCTAGCTTCACATTCCATCTTTCCAACCATCCAACCAATTACCAAGTTACAATGAAATACATGATCTTGCCTAAATATGGGCTATGGGTTATTTATCACTAAATTATCTAAATTATCAAAATTATTGAAATTATGTATCATTAAATTATCTATCATTAAATTATCAAAATTATCATTAAATTATTAAATTATCAAAAATGCACCCTTTTCCATAGATCTCAGAGGAGAAACCTAGACAACTACACCCTAACTTCTTTCCCATTATTGTTCTGGGTTATTCTACCAATGAGAGGCACTCATGTAATATTGGAAAGGAAAGCAGTATTATTCTCAAGCACAATTGTTAACAGGTGCATAGGCTGAGCTTCAGGCCCTGCAAAATTGTTGAGACTCACTGTGGCTTCCAGATGAGCTCCTGTAAACCAAATAGCTTCCAGCACCTGTTTCTATGACCTCTATTCCTCTCATCCTTCCAACGTTGTGAAGACCTATGACTTCTTATATTGAAGTCCATCCTACTTGGAACTATTAGAGGGGTTCTATTATTTTCACTGAAAACTGACTTATATATCTCCTTGGGAAATAAAATAAGCTTACATTTTAAATTTAATTTTAGTGTTTTATCTTTCTGTCAAAAATTTTTTCAATAACTTGCAAATTATTTCATAATAAGGCACAATAAAATATCAAAAAAGAAAATTCCCTCTAAAATCTCATAAATTTGATGCAGTATTCCAAATGACCTGAAGTAAGTACATGCAAATTATTTAGTGATCTCTGTGTATCTCCACTGTACTATTCATTGATACTCAAAATTAGGCACTTTTTTTGAGTTGCATCTTAAGGTCTAAGATCTGATCATATATGACACAATAACTGAAAAATGATAGAAAAGCAAATAGCCTGTCATGATTATACAACTGTGAAAATTTAGGTCCATATACAAAACAGGTACACGCCATTTTTTTTGCTACATTGTGGGCCTAGAAATTGCATCAAGATGTAAAGAACATTTCATTTTCTATAAACAAATGATATATTTGCAAGATAAATTCCTAGTGTCTAACAATTTAAGTAAATTCTAGCTCTGGCTAATAATATGTTATAATGACAGAGGTGTAAACACCATAAAACTCAACCATAAAGTAATAAATATCTGTATGATAGGCTCCTAGAGAAAGAGAAAATATATCCATTATACCAAAGGGTTGTGGAAGAAACATATACCATATGAAGACTACAATTCAATTTTATTACGATCTTGATATTTATACAAAAATAGAGTATATGTTTATTTTATTAATTTTAAATATTAGATCAAATGCAACCTTGTGTGTCTTATTTAACTTGAATAGAACTTGAAATTAATGGTTTAAGAGCTGATTTGGATGGCCTAGATTTCTTTTAAAAAATCCGATGGTTTGAGTCTGAATGTATATCTTATTTTACTCTATAGTCATTCAAAAGAATACCAAGGATCTGAGAACTTGTCCCAAAGTTTCAACTATTCTTTACAAAGCACTTACTGTGACATCAAACAATTTGAAAACCTCATTAAGAGTTTAATTTTAATTGAATGCATAAATTCTTATATATCATCTCATTGTTCATACCATCTCCCCCCCAACACACACAGACAACTTTTACAGCCATGTAACTAGACACTATCACAAATTAAAATAATTAAATGTTCTGAGAGTAGTTATGGCTCTAGTTATCTCTACAGTGATCAGAATCATATATAAAGGGCAAATATAATTTACTATAATCCACTGATTACAAAACACCTATAACACTGTGGAATTTGCAGACCACTTTCATTTCTTTGATTGTATCATGGTTAAAGGACAAACATTAGTGAATATCTTTTCTAGACATTCCAAAGTCACTGAATAAAGGTAAGCAATCAATAATGGAAGATGTCCAGACTGGCACTATCTCACAGTCCCATAGATATAATGCACCTAGGGTTAGAAAGTAAGGGTAGAAACCCATGGCTAAAAACTGAGGTTGGAATCTTGTGTCATAGACAAGGGATGATCTCAAGAACAACAATAATCTCCTATGTGATGAGTATCACTATGGACTACAGTTTCTATATCCTGTTTAATCTACTTCTTCATTGTCTTTAATTTTACCATGAGAAATACATATGACTTTATCTGGATGCTCATTTTTTCGTAAAATAAAGGGTTTAGATTTTGTTTTTTATTTATTTATAAAACTTATTGCATTCGTGTTGATAAGCAACAGAAAAACCACAAAGCTGCACATACTGCACATTTAGGAATGTCCTTCTTTAGCTAAAAGGATACATTTCACATTAACACAGACCATTAAAACTCAGGTCTGTATACAGTAAATGACAAATTAACAACAAATGTTAATTTCACATGTCCTAGGGGCTTGTTATATCTGAAAATATGCTTTGTCCTTAGAATTTCTGTCTTCATCATCCTGTGCACCTCTGAGTGCTTCCGGCTCTGGTCATAGATGTAGTTGTAGATGCTCTTGAGAGCTACCCATGAAATAAGCTCACTTTATCTCTGTGCTCCATTCTCAATTCTTTTTTTCTTTTTTCAATCTCCTTTATATGATCTGAGTTGATTTCTGACTTGAGTCAATATTTCCCATTGTTGGTATTATGTCATATTTATTTATTCATTCAATTTTTGTCAAGATTTTGTTGGCTGTCATTCAATGTGCACACAGCTCTGTGCCCTACTGCACCCTCTTCCCATCTGTGTGCCCCAATCACAGCTCAGGGAAACCTAACTTCTGTTAAGAGCTCTCAGGACCTTCTAACTGCCCCTTCCATCTTTGTCCAGTCCCAACATATCCTTTATATTCCTGGTAGATACAGAACTTTTTGAATTAAAAAATTAAACAAAAAGAAACATTGGTTATTTTTAAGTAAGTAACTATGCGTCAGGCACTGAGGATCCAGCAGTGAAACAGCCCCAGCTATTAAGAAATTTTCAATGTAATGGAAGAGATAGAGCAAGTTAACAGGGAAAAACACTTTTTCTTGATACATTTAGAGATATGCATTACTTCAGACTGTTATTGGACACCTAGGGCCAGCTACTGCAGTCTTGGGGTATCTGGAATTGTTCTAATCACTATAGCACATATTGAAGATGAAATACCACCACCAACATGTAGATAAAATTGGACTAAAATGTTGTTTATGAATTCTATCTGTGTCTGCAAATCCACAAAATAAGTTTATGAAAAAATAATTTGCTGTATAGATAAGTGGATTAATGTTTAAATTGACAGGCCCACCTTATGCAGTCCAGTGCTGAGGACTCTCTCTTACCAGTATTACTTACCTGTTCTATGACACATGAACTCACCTAGACTTGGTGAGGTCCCAGAGTCCTAGGTCACCCCAACCATTACAAGATGGAATAACCTTAACCTTCAAGAATAACCTTCTAGAAACAATGCTTCACATCTTTGAGATCCATGTTCAGACTCAGATTGGACAACTGATTGGACAAGCGGGCATTCTGGTCACAAAGATGGGTGCTGATGGGTAGCACACTGATGCAAACCATGGCTGCAGCCAAACCTTAAGGGTGGCACCCAAAGCAACCAGGTAATCTTGCATTTGTATGCAAGATAATATATTTACTTTTAAAAGCAACAGTAATATGTTAAGGGGGTTACTGTTGACAAAGTGCCTCTGCCATATATCTCATTTGATCCTCATAATATTCCTGAAAGTCCAGAGGACGACACTTATTCTGAATGGTTAAATAAATTGCCCAGGTCAGACAATTAGAAAAGGCAGAACTTCCTGGCAGCAGACACTGGGTTCTTCTCACACCCCCACAGTGCTTTCTGCCTCAAGGCTTCTGCTGGTAAGAAGGAAAGTGTACACTTCACAGTGACATTAAAGTTGAAGGAGCCAGCCTGGCACCATGCCTTGAAAGAGATCAGACTTCCATTTCTGAATAAAACCATCTAATTGCCATTTCTAATACAAGCCAAATCTCTCATTGACTCCTTCCCAAATTTTAGAAAAAATGAAATAAACCATGAGCCAGAACAACTGAGAAAATAAGCAAAAGTGCAGAAGAGTGTGGAAATTTCATTTTTAACAGATTTTTCAGAAAAGGAAAGCCAGACAAAGCAGTAATCCCTAAGAGGCTTGTTTGGACTCCATTAAAAAAAAAAAAAGAAAAAAGAAAAAACTATAAAAAAAAGCATATGTTGGCCTGTTACAAATAATCTAGAATCACAGAGATGAAGAGAGCAACCAAAGATAACTATTCAGAAAAGCACTGAGGGGGGAACTCAGAAACTCACTGAGCAGAGAGCCCCCATCACTGGAACCCTGTGTATAGAAGACATTGGTGTTTGGTAGAAAGGAAGTGGGTTTTACCCAAGTGCTCTTTTCCTGAATTCAGCTATTACAAAGAAACTCTCCACATATATAATAACTCCCCATTATTATTCTGGTATTGTGCTGTATATTTACATTGGACATATTTTTTTAAATCTAGTTATTTCAATCTCTACAATAAGGGCATGTTACTTGGGGGAAAAAACAAACCTGTTCTCTGAGAGCTTTGATGGTTTTTTGAATTTCCACTGCAAAATTGCTGAAATCTTGAGTGAACTTTGCTTTGGCCAGAGATGTCACGTTTCTACCGTCTTCATCAATGTACAAGTGATCTTGTTGCCTGTTTATACAAGAAGCAAGTAAGATGCTGAAAAATAGAAGTTGCATGGTAAAAAAAAATCAACAAATATACCTCAGGCATTGGAATGTACAGGGCATTGTGAGTGCTGCTCTGTGTGGCCAATAAAAAGATGTGGCTGGAATTAGAAATTAAAATTAAATGACATATATGAAGATAATCCAGAGTGTCACGTCTGCTCTCTATAGTTTACTCAAAATGATAAGAAGGTATTTCTTAGGAAATAAAGGGAATGCCATGTAGTATTACATATCTATTTGACATATTATTTATATCTCAAATTATGTCTTTTGCTAAAAATTGTTCATTTCACTTCACAGTGAAAGAGCAGTGACAAATTAAATATTATATATTATATAGCACCCAGGTGGGAAAGTTCCTTGTTCTATTATAAATTCATGACAAGAACTAAATTAAGATAAGAATACTAGTCTGACAAAAATCTAATCTTAAACCAGATGCAAAATAGCTCAGTATTGTCGATAATAAAAGGAAATAAAAAGTCTTGGGCTGAATTTAAAATATGATTGCTAGAGCTTAACTGAAGTTCTCAAAAGACAGAGGGTAAATAATGAATTTGGAAAATTGAAATGAAAGTTCCATCCATCTATGATTACAATATATTGTTAAAAATATTTTTATAAAGATCTGATTTAGTTGACATGCTATTCATGTCTCAAGTTTTCTTTTTTTCCCAAATTTTGTTAAAAAAGTTCTTCCTTGTGAAGAAGCCATTGTAACTTTCAAAATTGTTCTGCTTTGTTCTGCTTGATATATGTCTTCTATTGTTCAGTAAGAAAATGGCTTGCCAGGTACAGTACATCCTATGAGCTTGTAAACAATTTCTAAGCCAAGGACATGTGTAGAGCTTACATCAGAGAATTTAAGAAAAGGTAGCATTGAAAAAGAACGGAAGTTACCAGTGCCAGTTACTCAGTCACTAGATTCACTTTATGTTCCGTAAGGCACTGTGAATTAGAATCACCATGAATCACTAGTGGCCACACACCAGTTTTTACTATGGTGCTGTGTTCAAATCGATTCAAATGTACAAATGTTGATATGAATGATAATAGTAACAATGAATCGTCTTAATTAAGATTATTTGACACTTTTGTTTTCGTGGTGCTCTCTCCTATAAATCATCAGTGTTGAATCAAAGGGGGTTTAACCACAAGGAAGTATGGATGATTGTAAAAAGGTATAACCAAGATTTAAAGTACTGAATGTAGGAACATAGGGAGTGGCTGATAATGGCAAAACCAGATTATACAATCAGATGGTGTTCACACCGGAACAAGTATATGTTGGCTGTGGGTTATGTAACAGGCCTTACACTAAGACACATGTGCGGGTGCTTTCCAGTAAGTAGGCTGCTAACATTCTCTCAGAAAAGACTGATTGATGAACAGGCAGGAAATACAACATTTGTATGAGGAAGACAAGGAAGAGGGTAATGACTTCTACCTGGGTTGGGGGTGGGGGATGGGTAAGTCTGGGAAGCTAAATAAAGCGGACCATAGTTCTGCATCCATTTCAGGGACCATGCAGTTCTGATTGCTCTCCCATAGAGGCTACATCACCTCACTCAATGCACCCAGCAGTGCCAAGAGACACTTGAAGCAGAGAAGAGAATACTGTAACTCTCAGAAGAGAATACTGTAACTTAGAAACTTATTAATATGTCCATATGATACAGCTATCGAATTGCACAGCTGGATGCAAATCAGGATTTTTAAAAACAAAATTTGAAAGTTCTTTCTTAACCACTACACAGACATTTTAGGCCTGATCATATTTGTGTTTTAGACAGTGTGGAAGAGAGAAGAGAGACAAAGATACCAGCTAGGGAGGTTATTGGCAGGTGGTGGGGGAAGGAGGGGGAGGATGGAAGGAAAAGATGCACAGTATGGATGTTGCTATATTTTAAATTCTTATTAAAAACATGAAACTCAGCATAGAGTTTGTAAGAAGAAATAATATTTATCAAGTTAAACTGATGTTAACTCATGAATAGTGTATTGAAAAAAAGGCTCAATTTGTGACTGAGAGGGGTAAAGGCAAGAAAGATGAACGTGCAGAGAAAAGTAAAAGTGAATCCATAGCCTGAGTGATCTGTGCACACTGAGCGGGCGGATTTGGTCCTCTTTAGTCTAAACAAGTCTTGAGCACAATAGAACTATCTACAAAGGATTACTGAAGTGTGTATAGTTAGAAGACAAAACAAAGCTGTTATTATCTTTTTATTATCATATCAAAAACAAACAGAACTCCCAATTGCAAGGCTCATGTTTGAGTAAAATTTGTTAAGATTGGCAGGAGACTAAATTTGAGATCAACCAATCTGTAGCTGAGTGACTAAGGCTACAGGTAAGCAGACCGCCCAACGGGTCACCATAATCTTAAAGAGTTCAGATAATATTATATGTTAATTATTACCTCAAAACAAGTGAAATGAATGTTTTTGGAAGGACCGGGATGAGGCTGTAGGGCAGGGTAGAAGGCAGGTAGTGGGTGTTTTGTCCGTGCCTCATACTTGTGGGTGTGACTGGAAGAGCCAGATCTCCATCAACATCTTATAAGAAAAAGAAAAACTGCCTGCAAATGTGTCGCCCAATATCTATTTTTGATTTTCTTCTGGTGAAACATTTCACGTAGTAGAATGGATTATAAACCAAATGAAATGCTAAATTAAATAAGGGCATCTGACTGTTTTCTGCCACTTGAATTATTTAAAATGGTTCTGAGTGGGGCTACCGTTCCTGGTCAGCAGTCGACCTTGGAGGGAGGAGCTCCAGGAACACATGGAACAGATTTAGTTTCCTTAGCCTGGAATTCAAGACCTTTCTCTCTCTGCCTTAATCCCCTTTTATAGAACATTCTTCCAGAATGCTCTTCATCCCTAAGTATTGAACACACCAGGTCGCTTAGACGTGGCAAGCCTTACCACTCTCCAAACACACCTAACTTTTCTTTGCCTCCATGACTTTGCTCACTGTTCTTTCAGGCGGGGAAGCCCTAAACCTTCATCAAAATCTTAGTCTCTTTCTCAAGATCTTACCTCTACTTTGGCTAAAAGCCTGGTGGAATTATCCATACCTTGTTCTGAATTACACAGCATCCTAATTGGATTTCATATCAGTATGATATAAATCTTCTGTTCAAAGAGTTAATATTTGCGTAGCATTTAAAGAATGTTTGGCATATAGCGAGCACTATAACAGCATCTGCTATCCTGTCTTTTATAGAACACCTATAATGCTGCATCCCGCATTACCATTAGGTGCTTTACATATACATATATATATACATATATATATATATACGTATATATATATGTATATATATATATGTATATATATATATATGTATATGTATATATGTATATATATATTCCCAACATAATAATCCCACAAAGTTGGTATTATTATGCCCATTTTATAGCTGAGGAAACTGAGACTCTGAAGTTTTGTATAACTGTGGTTATGAAGTAGTAGAAACAGTGTGTACCTGTACCAGAATCTGAAGCCTTCACCCATCTCCCTTATCAGATGACTCACCTTCTCTCCTAGACTATAAATCTTACAAGACAGAGACCATGTCTTGTTCATGTCTACATACGTCCCAGATTCCCACTTGTGACTGATGGCAGGAACCCCAAAAATGTATTTTGAATTTGACTGAATTATAATACTTAGGAGATTGCTACAAAAGACAAAGTTACTAGTTTGTGGTAACAAAGTGTCTTCAATAGTATCTCTCCCGTAGGGTTGTGAATTACAATGTTTTTATGCTTGTTTTTGGTAATTTAATTTTACAAGCATCTACTGAATATTTACTCAGTGAAAAGGAGCTATTGCATATACCCATGCTCAAGTCATTGTTTCTGTTTTCAGAAGCTTACAAGACAATTGTGAGGAGAAACTTTGTAAAGAAGTAACTATATATGAAGCTTGTATATAAGTGTCACAGGAGAAGTCCTAAGGAATTTCAAAGGATTTCAAAGGAATAAGATTGACATTTCTCAATTTCCTAAGGGTTCAAAAATATCCCATCTTGGTCACAAATTAAACCTTCCTTGCCATACACTATACATAAATTAAAATCAACTTAACTTGATACATATTATTACTTTTCTTACAAACAATATGCTGAGTTTCCTATTTTCGAAAAGAATTTAAAAAACAGCAATATCCATAATGTGATTTAAGGAATCATAAATAACATTTATGATGTGCAATTTCCTGTACTTTATTGAGAAATATTTATTGCTGAGCATGCTCTGGCTATGATATTCCAGAGTGAAAAGGAACCCATATTTATTACAAAATGTATTTATGTGTTCATCGTCGTGTAATTTATCCTACATGCAAATGAGTTAACTATGGTTTCTATAAAACCCCTCAAATTGTATATTTGAAGTAAATTTATGGTAAACAGCTCAAAGAAATCAGATATTTCTGTACATACCTACTAATTAGATCACTTAAGTCCTTATCTTTCTCATCAGGATAGCTGTACTGAGCAGAGCGTTTCTTTCGAGATTCTTGTGTGAATGCTCTGAACTGTCCTCTATTCCTACAGTCTGTGGGGAAAAAGTATCCACATGAGCAATGTGTGAGATTGGCATCACCTTCCTGTCTTGAGCATCTCTTTAATTGGGGAGGGGAATGGATATCTTTCAGTCAGTTCAATTATAGGTTTCTGGTTTTGCCTGTGGCTCCATCTCTGTTTTTACCAAAGCAAATGAGATACCAAGGCAGTTTGCAAAATATGTAGAGGCTCCACGGGGAGAGCAAGCTGATTCTGAGCAAGGACACTGATCACAGGTACATTTTGTTCACTTAAAGGACTTAACAATGGGGAAAGGAATGAAAACGTGGTAGACAGAATGCTTGGAATTCTGAGTTCCTCAAGTGACTTAATCAACACCTGCTACCAACTCAAGACTAGTTTTTTTTTAATGACCTCTACTGCACAACACTGTGCATATAGTTAACACCACTGTACTGTACACTTAAAACGGTTAACATAGTAAATTTTATGGTATGTGTTTTTCATAACAATAAAAACACATGAGAATGGTATGAGAATTTTTATATAAATATGAAACAATAACAACAACAAAAGCTCTTTAAATTTCATCTGAAAGCAGTTGGATTGGAAACTACATATATTGAGAAGAGGAAAAGCAATGATGTAGGAACCCATCTTTCCAGACAGTAAAACTGCTATATATAAAGCTCAAAAAAAAAAAGGAATTTTTAATACTGAAGGAAAAAAATAGATTGAAGTGGAACATGATAACCATCACAGAGCATTTCACTATGCACTTGAATCTAAAAAATCACACTGGACAGCATAAATTGGAGGGAAACAAGGGATCACCCTATAGCTTTTTTGTATTGGGCAATGTACAAGTTATTTCTTAGGGAAGGGGAAGTAAAGACAACATACATCTTCACCTTAGCATATGTAAATTAAAATCAAGAGGAATATGCCCCATGATAAATTGTTAAGCAAAGCTATAGATAAAATTTAAGTTGATTCTTTAAATAACAAAATAAACTGCAAATGCTATAAAATTAAAAGTAAATTTTAATTTCAAAAGAAAAGTAAAACTTTGTTATACAGTATGATCTTACCAATATTAAAACATATAGAAAATAGACTGAAATGACAACATGTCAAAATGGTAACAGTGACGTGTCTAGAACATTGTTATGGTGGTTATTTCTTTTTTTTTTATTCTACCTCTATCCTTTGTTTTGCCCCAGTTTTCAATAAGAAACAGTCATTGTTTATACAATTTTAAAACAGTAAGTGTAAATAAGCACAGAGAAATGGGTTATTCCAAAGTCTGAATCACTTCAGTGGGCTGAGCCCTGGGACAGGTGGGAGACTTTGGACAATCAAGGAGGAACATGGAAGTGCAGAATTCCCAAGGACAGAGAAGTGCTCAAGAAGGGAGGTAGAACTGTGGCAATGACAAACTACCTCAATGGGCAAGCTCTGCCAGTGAACTGGTGGGAAATGTGTGCTGCTGAAATGTTTCGTGTATTACTTTTGAAACTATAGTATCGAGACATTGTAAATAAAGCTATGCAGTATACTAACAGATCTATACATGCCTACTTTTACACCATTACTTCAACCTAGCACCTTATCAATAACAATAATCCATAAATATTTGCAGACCTGGGTGAGAAAAAAAGAACTAGAAATGAAAACAAAAAGAACACAGCTAAAGCATATAGGTTTCACTCATGTAATAAAACTTAGCTTTTCTATTTCTGAACAGCATATAATTTTGTCAATAAATATTTATGTGTAACTTACTAAACTAAGGTATTAGACTGAGCACTGTAGTGAAAATAAAAATGAGTAAGGCATGGTTCTTGGTGGTTTTGAAGAGTTTGCACGTGGAAAAACACAGCATTTTCAGTTAAGCCAAATATCTCCTCTTTTAATTCTCATATAAAAAGGAAAAAGTAGAGAGAAAGGGGGCTGCAATTGAACTAACATTATCTATTGTCTTTCATTTATTTTTTTAGGAAGATAGAACTTCAGAATTTATTTTAAAGCACGAATAGAATATGCAAGATTATACACATAAATCCCCAAAGCAAAGAATTAGTTGTGTTTGTAATGTAACAGGTATATAGTGATGCATATATGGGAGGAGAAACACAGAGAAGCACTCCCCCGTACCCTTGTTCCACCAGAGAATGAGCGCTGATAGTGGGGTGAGCAATCCACCAGGGTGGCAATGACCAGGCAGCTCTTTTAATGTGACAGCTATTTTATTCCTGACATCTTTTTTTTAATTTCATTTTGGTATTTATCTCTAGTTACTGCTGAAGAGGCAAAGCATCCTTGATTGCTGAATGTTTGGCTCTTATGTAAACAACACCTGAATTGAAACAGTATGTTAATTTGGTGGTTGCTTTGATTTTATACCTATGCATATATATCTTATATAAATATGTATATACACTTGTTCAAACTCTGTTCTTAGGCCTAACACCAATTATTAATTAGAAACTTTATAATAATGTGTGGTGGATATTATTATCCCTAGTGTTAACTTCAGGAAATTAAGAGAGGTTATATTACCTTCTCCAAGGTACTACAGCTTTTTATGGAAGAGCCGGGATTTTAATTCAGACATTGTGTCTCAAAAAGTCCAACCTCTTAACTGCTACACTACATCAAGGAATGAGAAAAATAGAAATAACAATATTAAAACTCCTGAATATGTGGTTTGTGCAACTTCAGGATAATGGTACCATTATTTGTTAACTTAATGAATGGATGACTGAATGGATGAGTGGATGGATGGATGGATGGATGGGTGGATGGATGATTGAATAGATCTAGAGTGGAAGATAAAAGGAGATCACTTGAATTCATATTGGCTCAAAATATTGTTAAATTTCTGGTCTACGTGTGACTTGGGGGAGGCATGAAATAAATACAGCAGATACTATTTCAAGACACCATTAGGAGGTGTGGATGAAGATAAAGCAATATGGCCAATTGTCAAGAAGCATAATGCAATATGTGTATGCATGAGTACATGTAACTTCCCATTCAGTGCAGCCTTGGTTGACCCCCCAACCCATTCCTCGGTGTTTATACTATAAATGAAGCACTAGATCTTCACTGCGTCAAACAAAATCCTTCCCTGTGGACACATTCTTGTCTCCAGCCTCATTTCTCTCTAATGCACCATTCATGGTTAATCATCCAGCTCCAACTTTATTTGGTCTCTCTCACCTGAGTAACAAACACCACAGGTGTCACGTCACCATCTCTAAGAAGCCTTCCTTAAACTGCTAGGACCAGGTCTGATGGTAATTCATTACATTCTTGTAGCACTCTGTACATCTGTCTACTACTCTCCATCAGCTAAGGAGAGAGCAGAGAGGAGGGCTCCATCCTACCTACCAGTTTATCCTCACCACATAGTACAGCAACTGCACATGATCCACACTGAATAAATATTCTAACGAATGAATGAAATCAGAGGCCAAATCTTTATTTTAAAATATCCAGTTCTTAGTTATTTTCTGTGTTTAAGAGTCTGATTGCAAGACTCAAACTATCTAGGTTTATACCGTGTCTTCCACATTTGAAATATATTACTTTGAATAAGCTGTTTAAATTTGTTGACTCCATTCTCTCATCTGTACATGAGGATGATAACACAATTAATCTCATGGAGTTGGTGAGAGGATTAAATGAGTTAAAGGAAGTAAAGCACTCTGGAAGAATGTCATACACACAGATTAAGCTCAAACATGGCTCTTATTTTTGGAAGAAACTTTAAAGAATAAGACGACTGACTTATTTAGTTCATAAGCAACTTTTGTATAATGTCAAAGTTATAAATGTTTTTGTTCATAAGCATAGAACTAACATTCAAAAAATGTTGTTGAATGAATTAAAACTTGTGGTAATGTGTTTGTAGACAGTTTTTCAAGGCAATTACAAATGAGTTTAAAAAACAATTTCCCTGAAAATAATTGGTATAAACACTTCAGGATTTTTTTACATTTACATTTCTTTATAGAGAAAAATAGCACAGAACAATTTGCAGAACTTGCATAAAAGCAACAATTTGCTATTTAAAGGTTTCGTCAAATTAAACTAGTAGAAACGTGATGTCAGTCTGCTTGGCAGTGAGTACTGAAAAAAGGAAAGTTTATTTCAATAGGTATGTAGATTGCAATCACGTCCCTATGAGTCATATCCAAACTCAGACCCCATCTGGTCTGGCCCAGAGATTGACACATGGTAAGGAGATATGTCAGGACACAAAGTCCTGGACATTAATGATTAATTTAACTAAATTAGAAGATTCTGAAGACAACAAGCTGCTTTAGGCATAGGCCTCGACATTCTGATTTGCTGGAGTGGACTGACATTCCTCGATGAGTAAACAAGTGCGAGTCGGGGAGTTGAACCTACAGTAGCTCAGGCAATCATGCATGTTTCCACGACTTGATTAAAACTCTGCAACTATGGCATATCGGTGTCCTGGTGCTGCATTCCACATACTAAAAGTAGATCAATGATGATACGCTTAAAAATGGACAAAAATATATAACACTTTGTTTTTAAGTTATTGTCAACACTTGTTTCTTAACATTATAGCACTTCTCATTTGCTGGCAAGAAGAGAAAAAGGAAAAAAGTACAAACAACGATTTATGAAACATAAAAATGACAATTTTGGGGAGACTGAGAACAACTTTATTCAATGCTGTGGTTTTATGTTGTATTTATATAACAATCAAATATAATTCCTAATTCCTAGTTCTTACTGAGAAAACAAGTATATCAACATTCCCTATCTTTAGATGGTGCTTCATCTGAATTAGTGAGCAATACTGAACTGTCCCTACAGTTGTTTTGAAGGGCAAGGTGACAGCAGGAAACCACTCAGATTTCTTCATACTCTTGCCAGCATTCCATTTTCTTCTACTTTACAACTGCATTATCTATTGCAGTGTAACAAGTTACCACAAACACAGTAGCTTGAAACAACACAAATGCATTCGTATGGATTGAATTGTGCTCCCCCTTACTTCACATGTTGAAGTCCTAACCCCTAGTCCCTCAGAATGTAACCTTATTTGGAAAAAGGGTCATTACAGTTGTAATTCGTTAAGAACAGTTCACACTAGGGTAGGGTGGGCCCTAATCCAATGTGACTGATGTCCTTTAAAATAGGGGAAGTTTGGACACAGATACACACACAACTAGAAAACCATGTGAAAATGAAGGTAGAAACGGGTAATACAGGAGAAGCCAAGGAAAGCCAATGATGCCAGCAATTGCCAGAAGCTCGGGGAGAGGCAGGGAACGGATTCTCCTTCATAGCCCTCAAGGGGAACCGACCCCACAATACCTACAATCCTTCTGTCCTCCAGAATGGTGGGACAATAAATGTCTGTTGTCCAAGCAATGCAGCCTGGAATATTTTGTCATGGCAGCCCTAGCAAACTAAAATGTTAATTATTAAAAATATTACCTCAAATATTTATTTACTATTAAAATATGATATGAAATTAAATGTATATTAAAATACTATACTATATTAATATTTAATAAAATATTCTACTTAATTTTCACTATCTAGTTAACAAAATATTTGTTCAAATGATTTAAAAATGTCTAAGCAGGGGTGCCCGGGTGGATCAGTAGGTTAAGTGGCTGCCTTGGGCTCAGGTTATGATCCCAGGGTCCTGGGATTGAGTACCACCTCTGACTCCCTGCTCAGCAGGGAGACTGCTTCTCCCTCTCCCTCTCCCTTTGCTCCTCCCCCTGCTCATGCTCTCTTTCTCAAATAAATAAAGTCTTTCAAAAAAATGTCTAAGTAACAATTTTATTTTAAATCTAATCATTATTTTTAGACTAGTTGAATTGAGAATACTGCATGTCAATCTTCCTTGTAAGAATTTCAGTTTTTCCTGTGATATAATATAATCAGCTTTTCAGAATTTTCCATGGATATTTGAAAATAAAGTTAATTTTAGTTTATAAGGTACAAAATTGGATACATCTCTTATAAAGTGATCTCATTAATAATATTCAAATATACTTCCATTGAAGGGAGCTAAAAAGATGCTAAGTTATTTCACACATGAGAGTTTCCAACTATGACACACATAGATTGTGAAATGAAAGTAGACTTTATATCCATTATTGTTTTTGTTTCTTAAATTCAACTTTTTAAAATATTGTTTTTGCCACTCATGTCTCTGTCTCTTTGTGTGCCTGACTTACTTTTACCTATTGTTTTATATTTGATCATTCTAAATATCTTGCTTATGTGTATCTCTGGTAATTTTGTAGAGTTGAAACTGTTTTTGGATACATCTAAGAATTTTCTACCTTTAATGATTCTCTTAATACACTGAAACTTCAACTACATCTGAGTCACTAGCTTTAATTTTTGCTTATACCTCATTGGTTAGTTTCTACATTGTTGATTTTATCCCCCTAGTGATTTGCAAGGCATACATCCTGTCTTTACTGCTAAGTAACTTATATTTCATGGGAGCATATTCAAAAAGAAATTTCACTAATTATCAATGTTAATACTTAAACATTAATAATTCTGAATATAATGAGAATTTTTAAATATTATAGTAATACTAAAAGGAACTTGGCTAATGAAAAAATCAATTTTTGGTATTAAAAGACCTTTTCCATGGGGCGCCTGGGTGGCACAGCGGTTAAGCGTCTGCCTTCGGCTCAGGGCGTGATCCCGGCATTATGGGATTGAGCCCCACATCAGGCTCCTCTGCTATGAGCCTGCTTCTTCCTCTCCCACTCCCCCAGCTTGTGTTCCCTCTCTCGCTGGCTGTCTCTATCTCTGTCGAATAAATAAACAAAATCTTTAAAAAAATAAAAATAAAGACCTTTTCCTAACTTAAACAACTTAATGAAACTGTGCTTTTTTAAAAAAAAATTTAAATTTATTTATTTATTTATTTATTTATTTATTTATTTATTTATTTTAGAGAGAGAAAGAGAAAAAGCATGAGTGGCAGGGGTCTAAGGAAGGTCAGAGGGGGAGAATCTCATGCAGACTCCAGGCCCAGCGTGGAGCTGGACACAGGCTCCATCTCACAACCCTGAAATCATGACCTGAGCAGAAATCACACTTTACTGATTAAGCCACCTAGGCACCCCAAACAGCTTACCTCTGTTATGGGAAGATATTTTCCTACTGGGATGTCATAGATTTTAAATAAAAACAGAATGCTGTATTTGGAAGATAACTCAATATCCTCAGAACTTATGAGATGTCATTTAATAGCTAATGTTTTATGCTATATGTAAAGTCAATATTTCAGTAGAGTTTGATTCATTAACTGTATTGCCATTTAAACACATCATATTTTATGTCATTTCAGGGCTATTTAGTGCCCTTTATCCTGCTTATGACGTTTGTTTCCACCTTGATTTCAACAAGCTATTCATGTAAGATATTATGCACTTGCAGAACCAAGGAGAGTGGGAGATGTCCTATGGAGTTCTATTAAAAATAGCAACAATGTTCAAAGACAAACCTGAGAACACTGTTGCAAATTAATTGGTTCATTAAAGCTTTATAGGAGTTTCTGAAATCTTACTTCTTTAGTAATACTTTGAAGGCGTTTTATAAGTTAAGCATGAAACAGCCATAACACCATGAAATATTATGGTAATAAAATCAGTCTCTTATGGAAGAAATTAAACTTTCATTAGTTTACAAGCATAAGCACTATTTATTTGAACTAAAGTCAAGAGTAAACATAAATATATTTACATTTGTATATAAAATATACTGTATTTAAAATTACTTGATGCTTTAAAGACAGAACTTAATACAAACTATGCAGCTGGAAATTGCAAGACCAGATGGTTCCATAAACCCCAGTAGAAAATATGTATCTGTTGGTTCTTTGTGAAATTGTTTTATTTGAAAGAAGTTTCATTTAATTAAGTGGCACGGTGCCTTCATACATCACCTGCATTAGGTGTTATTTTTCATTTCTAAAATGAGTGGAGAGTAAATCATTTTCTTTTGACATTCAAGGAAATGTTTTATGCTTTATGTAAAATCTATTTTATCAGTAGAGTTTGATTTATTTGATCTATAGCACAAACAAATGTGCCATTTATAAAGCTTGCTGAAATAAGTAGATTGGTAATAAGGACTTGTGAATATTGTTAGTTGCAACAGTGATGTCTATAATATTATGCAAAGACTCTTGATCTATTGATTAAATGATACTAAAAATTAGTTGAAATTGATGGTAAAATGTCAAGAATGTTGCATTTACAATTTGTTAGCATAGGATTCTAAAAAGGAAGGTCATCCAACTAAATAAAAGTTCCCATATTTATCTCAGGCAAAAGGGAGTTGGAGGAAATTATGGAAAGTACAGAGAAAAGAAAACTAGCAATGACATTACAAGGTAAGATAAGGAAGAACAAAAATAAAACCTGGACATGGAACTGAGATGTCTGCATTCTATCCCTAGCCCTGCTAATAAATAGTGAGGGTAAGTTACTTAGACCTTTTCAATTTTTGCTTCCTAACCCTAAAATGAAGTGACTTTTTGTTTTTTGTTTTTGGGTTGTTTTTTTTTTTTCCAAATCAAGCGATCTCTTAGGTTATCTCTCATTCTGAAGACTTACAACTAAGCTAGCTAAGGGAGAAAAGGAACCCAGAAATGTAACGTGAAATGCTTTATGCTTTATAAATTATAATAAGTGATATAATATATTAAATTTAAAAATCTGAGAAATTTTGCATTACCTTATAAGCTGGTAAAATAAGATTCCTACTTATTAAATTCATTCATTCTGTCATTTGCTATTTTGATTGCTGTGATCTTTTGTTAATTACAACCCTTGTGAGGTTTCCATGTTCCCTTTTCCTTAAAACCAAATCAAATCAAACAATACTTGCTGCTTATAAGATAACTTCCACAGCGAAGGCTCTGTTCTGAACCTCTCTTTGTTCTTCATGCTTTTCTCCATATTTTTGTCAAGAACTTACTGTTTCCTTAGTACATATTTATGGCATTGAATTACTACTTTTCTGCTGGTTGAAACAAGAATAACACCAAATCAAGCAATTTATTCATCTGATAACTATATCCACAAACTGGTCTAATGCTTATATATACTTTGAATCACCTTGTAAGTTGTTTTGACATAATATAGACAGACACATTGTCAACAGAATAGCATTTTCTTATGTACTCAGAAAAACAGAAACTTCATGAAGAGTAGGTAAAATAACCTTTGACTAGAATCTTCCATGACTTGAATTAGAATATTGTTTCTTTAATCCTTACCAGTGTTAATCATTTCAGAGTGCTGTATTTAAAGACTAACTCATAAGTATCCTAATTTCCTGCCGTATCACCTATACCAAAGGCATGCATCTGTTTAATGCAAGCTTGTATCCAGAACCACCTCCCACTTTGCCTCTGCCATTTTTCCTCATTTCTCTGGTACTACTGGTAGTAGCACCTGTGCAAATTACAGGTTCCCTAGTGACTTCCAGTGCACTGCTGGGTGGTACAACAAAGAAATCAAACCAGGAATATTTAGAACTGGTCCTTGAAGGAGGTCATCCTGGTAGATGGCATCCAATTGTCTCTAGATTTTTTTCAAATAAATTAGTTCACACATATTTAGCTGCAGTTTGCTCATATTGACAGAATCAGAGTCAACACACCAGACAGTTTAAACCTATGTGTCAAATACAGAAGCTGGGCAGAGAAATAAACCCACAATGCAAAAAAACATGAAGTAGACAATGACAAATGGAACAAACAAGATGCCTAGGGAAGTTTTCCTAAGTTTTTGGAGGGTTGCTGTGTGATTTTTGTTTTTCTTTATTTATTTCTTATTTTTTAAAAATATTTATTTATTTATTTATTTATTTATTTATTTATTTATTTGAGAGAGAGAGAGTGTGTGTGTGTGCAAGCAGGGGGAGGTGCAGAGGGAGAGGAGAGAGAGAATCTCAAGCAGACTCCCAGCAGAGCATGGAGCCCCATGTGGGGCTTGATCCCATGACCTGAACCTGCTTGAGATTCTCTCCCTCTCCCCTCCCCCACCCTTATTCTCACATACTCTCTCTCTCTGAAAAACAAAAACAAAAATACCAAAAAACAAAACAAAAAACAAACAAACAAAAAACCATATGGGCTTCATAGGCTTAGAGCCCATGGGATTTATATCTTCCCAGACAAGAGGACAGGAGGGAGCATGAATGACCTAGTAAACAGTTAAAGTGCATTTTGCTTTTTCCTGGTGGTAACTCTTAAGGTTCTATATCAGAATGCTTTTAATCTTCAAAGAAACCAATGTTTTATAACTGAATTTCAGGTCCTACCTTAGCTTCAGATCAAAACTAGTTTTCCCACAGCTTGTTTCAGTACATTTTTAGTCCACACAAGAAAGTGCATAAAATGATTAAACAGGAACCTCTATGACCTTCAGCAACCACATCTGCTGGTTAACACGGTCACACAGGAAAGCTCAGCTACCCATGTTTTTCCCCAAAGAGCTTAGATCTTGATCAGAATGCAGCTCAACAAAAGGCTGGAAGAAGGGTGCCCAGTGGTAGATGCCTCATCACGGGGTCACAGGAACTGCAGGGATTCCCCGTGTGGAAGACAGGTCTTCCCCTGGGCTCTCAGTCCCAGGACCAGGCCTCCCCAGGGCAAGCTGCAGTGCCTGGGACCCTGTAGACTGATGCATACTCAGGGGCCAGGAGAGGGCTGTGCTGAGGCCCTGGGAAAGAGTCAGTCCGAGTGCTCCTGAGGGGCCCCAACACCTAGGGAACCACCCAGCCAAGGAAGAGGACTGCGAGCAGCTCAGCTCTGGAAGGACTTGACATCCAGATTTCTGTGGTTTCCCTAATAGCTTCTGCCTTCAGGGCCTGCCAGGGGTCTCTATTCTCAGAAGGTGGAGAATGACCTGGGTAGATGGGCCATCTTCCTGCCCTCAGCCTGGGAGGGGCTGATAACACTTTCTGTGAGGTTTTTTGCCATGAGGTTTTTTTCATGTCAACAACCTGACCTGAATCCCCGGCATCCAAGAGAGGAAAAGTAACTGTCCATTCCAGGATCCTGACAACCAAGGAAAGAGTAGGAGATGCCATAGTCAGAGCATGCCCCATGGGATGGAAGAGGCAGAGAACTATAATAAAGGAATTTAAGGAGTTGCAAATGCTGCAGAGAAAAACTTCCTAAAGCTTAATTAGATGATGTTGGAACTAAGAAATTAAATAGAGGAATTTAAAAGGAGGATGGTTCTTACTGAGACTGAAATTAGTGAATTTGATATTAGTGGTCATGTGCAAAAAATATATCAGAATATTTAGCAAAAATATAAGAGGTTGAAATAAGAAGGAAAAGAAAAGAGATTTGGAGGGTAAACTGTGCAGGGTTAACACCCAAGGATATTTCAAAAGGAAAAAAAAAAAAAAATATATATATATATATATATAATACAATATTTAAGGAACATATAATTATCAAGGACTATGAGATTCACATCCCTCTTTGTTGAAGAAAAGTATAAACCTGTGAATTGAAATTGGTCACCAGGTTTGAGACTGAGTTGATAAGAAAAGTTACACCTAGCATATTCTGACCTAATAATATATAAAATGGAATGACTTGGAATATTTATACAGTGGTATGAAGCAGACATAAATGGATGACATAATGTGACAAATGACATGCAAAATGAAAGCAAAGTCCAATTCCTTAACACCATAAGATACTCCACCACTTCCCTGCCTACACAAAGGTACAGTAACACAGCCCTCTAAGTGACATACAGTCCCATGTCCAACTCTTATGTCTTAAGACATAAGTCATATGTGGGCATTACTTACCAAGAATAACAAAGCACAGTTACCCAAAACTCAATTGCATTTACAATATTACTGTTTTAGAAAGATTAGGAGTTAATTTCAATGTATTTATGCATTTAGGAGAGGATTTTTGTTCTAGTTAAATTTAAATTTGGAACTTTTGATAATCAGTATTAACCAGTAGGCTACTACTTATGGAAAACAGAACTGAAGAAATAGTCTTAAAAAATTTCTCCTTTAAAAGTAATATATACAGTTCAGTTGAGAGTCAGTTTGATAATACCTTTCCTTCTAATAAAGATAAGCCACTAAGATTCTTTGGAGTGGCTGTTTCCAAACTGAGCTCTATGTTTTTCTCGAGGACAATGAAAGTTAAATCATTTTAGAGTGAGATTATCAGGGGATAGTGAAGAATTCCTCAACAGGAATGGGAATATGAGTAAGACAAATATAGTGATTAGTAAAGATAGTGATTTCTAGGTCCTTTAATACATCCATTAATACATCCATTCAATACATCTCTTAATGCTTTAGGAAAGTAACAACTTCAGCTCTGAATGGCGGACACAATGTGGCTGATGCACATTTCTGGCCCCAGTTAATTCAGACCACCGCAATATAACCTAAGGAAAATTACAAACCGCCAATCAACAAAGTAATTCCTCAGTGATTTGAATGTTTCTATCTGTTCCTAAATACCTGCATTCTGCTGTTAATTGGGAGGCATAAGAAGTGTCTCAGTTTAAAGATGTCTTTTAGTTAGGTTTTCTGGAAAAAAATATACTTGTTGGTCAAAAAGTACAAGGAAATATAAAATCTGCATCTACTTTCAATGCTTCTCATTATTAACATGTTCAGATTCCTTATATTATGATTTATTTGTATCCTGAGGTGTGTTTATACCCTTAGGTGATTTTGCTCCTGAAATTACTTCTGAGCGTTGTATTAAGGAAGATATATGCTGGCATGTGGCCAAGTATGGTTTTGAGAATGATGGTGCTGTAAAAGGAGACACATCATTTTTCTATTCAACATCTTGGTAAATGTTTATTATTGGTTAATTAATTTCCAGGGATTTTTTTTGAGACACTATCAAAGAAAGAGCATTTTTACTATTGCTCAAGACCACAAATTAGGATCTTAATAATAAGAATGCTTTGCATATTAAAGATTCCCTCCTCCCTTTGCCTGTTAAATCTTTGTAATGCATTTTCCATAACATATATCACCAATAACAAATGCATTACAATTTAAGTAATGAGAGGATCTCTCCTCTGGGTCCTGAGATGTCTAAATCTGATAGTATATTGGAGCCAGAGGATTGAAGAAGAAGGAGGGTGGAAGAGGCAGGGTGACTTCATTTGGTGTCTGTTCACTGTCTGTGCCACGCACCTGTCCTGTGGGTGCTCAAAGGAGACTGTGCACACAGAGAAGAGAGTTGAGGCTTTCACGTTGGCCACATATAGGTTTAAATCCCAGCTGGAGGACCTCAGAATGTGTATTTAGCATCCAGGAACCTCATTTTCCTCATATGTGAAGTGAGGACAATGATACCCTCCTTGAAAGACTCACAAAGACTATGAGGTAGGTAGGCGTTATGTATGAATCACCTATCACAGGGCTGGTGGTATAAGCATCTAGAAAAGTCATATGTGGGCATAATGGGACCACAGCTTTTGCTTCCTGGACTTGAGTCATTGCTTCCATCCAGAGCACAGTTATTTCCATTGTGGCCCACACCCTGCCATGCTATCTATTTTTTTCCTCTGCTCAGTGGGCTCAATGCAGTCTGAGGACTGCAGAAAAAGAGGAGTGTTACTACTTGCCATTCATCTTGTTTTGCACATTGCTTCCCTGTGTCCAGTGTTTTGGAGACCTGGAAATATTTCATTACGCCTGGCCATAATCACCAAGAATTTGAGGTGAGAAAATGCACACCGCTTCCTCACAGTACTAAATGTCTTTCTTCTCTATCCCATAAAACCTACCACAGAAACTGCAACTCAGGTGTTGCTGTGTTTTTGATTCAACATTTTCTCCTATTCCTAGTACTTGCTTTTCCCACTCAGGAATGTTTGAAGTTGATAACATCTCCTCTCCCGTGAAAGCCAAGTACTACTTCCATGATGTCAGCTGCCTTTTTCGTCTTAGAGAACATCAGAGCTTCCCCAGGTCCATAGCTTCTATACGTGGCAGGCACGAGGACACTGTGGCCCTTGTGTTGGTAGAGGCAGAAGAGACACAAGTGTGGTATCATGCTAGAGATACATGCTCACGTGCGGAACCACAGAATGCTCTGCTCAGAACCATCAAGCTCTTACTTCATTTCTAGGTGTCAGCAGACATACATTCTTTCCCTAACCCTAGGTTACCACTTACTCCAAGTTATCTGATGCTCTTGAGCCATATTCCTCTCATTTATTAAAAGATAATAGAGCCACATTTCTTGGTGACAAAATAGATGCATACAAAGCATCTATTAGGTAGAGTTTGGCTCATAAAAGATGATATGGTAGATGTGGCAAATTATGTTGTATCACTAGAGAAAGTTCTCTAACTCTACCAGGACATTCCCAAATTTCCAACGAACATGGGTACAATATTCTATGGAGATTAAATAGTCTAAATTAGCTGAGCTACTATGATTTTTTTTCCTCTTTGTGGTCAGCTGACCCCCCAGGAAGTAGATACATCCAGTACCAAATGACTGGAGTTTGATGTTTGGTGTAGTCATCTGAAGGGAGGGAGAACTAGAAACCAGATAGATCACCAAGTCCCACCCCATTCCGCTGTGCCCTCACAGCTCTCCCAGGTCCCTCCCCTCTCTGACAAGCCCCACTCTGAGGAAGCTAGATCCAAATGAAGGAGCCTAGGAGGTGGAACCCTTGGCCTTCGCGTTGTCCCCTCCAACATCTGTCTACTTCCCCAGGGGAAGAAGACCTGCTCTCGTATGTTTTCCTCCATGCACTTTTGTTTAAGGAGCCTAGTGTTTCAGGCTAGAAATCTCTCAAGCACACATGCATGTAAATCCAGACAGGGCTAAGAGTGTGCTCACTGACCTTCGCAGCAGTCTTGCCACACTCGCAGATCGACCTGTGGTATCTCACTGCAGCTCAGGTAGTCCTGTGGGTATTGTGCCTTCATGAAGACATCAGCCTGGACTTGCTGGATGTTGTCACCATTGTCACAGAGCACACGGGCCAGTGATGCCTGCTTCAGCTGAGTGAGCTGTGCGGGAGTGAACACCCCGGGATTCTCATACCAGAACCTGATGGTCAGCAAGGAGAAGCACAGAGTGAGGGTCTTGGACAGAGCACTGCAGTGAGCTGCATGCGGAGCAGTGATAACAGCAAAGAAGAGCTCAGCAAAAGAGAAGCATATGGAAAGAATAATGTTTGTTCTCCAACTAAGCATGCTTTGAATTGCCTCCAGTATTTATAAAGTTCTTAAATCCTGTGCTTTTGAACTATCACTTTCTATTCAAGTTTTACAAAATTATTCAAAGAAAAGCTTTGTAAAGTTTTAAGAGATTTTTAAAAAGCACGTTTTCTAATCTAAAATTCCATAAACTGCCCTTAGAAATTACCTGAACAATTTAATATTGACATGTTTGCCTAAAAGGAAAATGTTGCTATGCAATTATTAATACACACTAGTTTATTACATCTATCGGCTAATTAGAATGAACACATTCGGTTTCAAATGAAACAATACGGTTTCAAAACACTATTAAAGTGAGCCCTTGTTCATTCCTTCAGAAGTATTCAGGACCATATACCAAGCACTTTTCTCATGCTAGGCATACAACATAAGATAGGAAGCAAAAGACTGTTGCCATTCCCATGGTATATGGGCTGAGTTAGGTCCCCTCAAAATTTATACTCTGAAATCATAGCCTCCAGTACTTCAGAACGTGACTTTATTTGGAGATAGGTCCATGAAAGAAGTAGTTAAGTAAAAATAAGTCACTCGAGTGTCATGGGGAAATTAAGGTTATAATCTAATATGACTAGTGTCTTTATAAGGAACGGAAATATGGACACAGACAGGGACAGAGGGAAGACCATGTGAAGAGAAAGGCAGAAGCTGGCCATCTACAAGTCAAGAAGAGAGTCCTCAGAAGGGACCAACACTCCCAACCTTGATCTAGACTCCAGAACTATGAGACAATACATTTGTTATTTAAGCCACCCAGTCTCTTGGACTTTGTTATGGTAGCCCTAGTAAGCTAATACAAATAGGGAAACAGCTTACTCCAAAAAAACCAAAGCTTTCTGAAATTTATTTCGTTTTTGACTACAAATATCCTTAGATTATTATCAATTGAACCTCTTAGCCCAACTATGCATTGCAATAAATCCAGAGTGCTAAAGCTAATTTATAAAAATTACAATGAAATATTATACTATGAATATTTGCCAATGTGCAATTAAAGGAATTAAATCTGTTTCTACTTTCTTTATAATTCATAAGTAGAAGAGATTGGGAAGAAAAATTTTAAGTAAAGAATAATTTTTAGTATAACTTTAATTAAAAACTTAGTTCTATGCAATGTTTCAACTCATACACACACACACACACACACACACACACACACACACACACACATATATATATATAGTCTCTGCAATAGTACAAAGATTGAATTGTCAAGCAGGTTCACAAGAATCCTAGCTCTTACTCAAGACGGTACTAATGATTCAGAAGATACAGCAAGTGCTCTGGAACACATTTGGTTCAAGTAAGAGAGGAGAGCTAATAGTGTGTCCCATGCCAACCCCAGTGGGGACTGCTTAGTTTTTCAGTTTTCTTTGTTTTTATATTTGGTTAGCCTTGCAAGAAAGACATTACATGAACTTACATCTCCTATCAGCTGTCTGTCATAATTTCATAAATTCAAATTGATTTACAATAAACACTTTAGACAAACCAAGAGATTTTTAGGAAGAATTCCCAGTTATCTTTCCGCTAGTAAATGCCCTTAGCACAGAGTTTGCAAGGAGGTCTGGTATTGGGTTAACAGGTCTTCTATGAAGATGAGGGGATGGAGCTGCAGGCCTGCTGTCAGCTCCACTGCCAACATCATTTACAGTTGCCACAATCTACGAGCCCTAGGTACTACTGTTTTTTGTTTGTTTGTTTGTTTTGTTTTTGTGTGTTTTTTTTTAAGATTTTATTTATTTATTCGACAGAGATAGAGACAGCCAGCGAGAGAGGGAACACAAGCAGGGGGAGTGGGAGAGGAAGAAGCAGGCTCATAGCAGAGGAGCCTGATGTGGGGCTCGATCCCAGAACGCCGGGATCACGCCCTGAGCTGAAGGCAGACGCTTAACCGCTGTGCCACCCAGGCGCCCCCCTAGGTACTACTGTTAATCAGATTTTGCAGATGAGGCAACAGGTGTCAGGTGTTATGCTTCTTCAAGTTAAATGGTTGTGAGTAGGGGTGCCCAGATCTAAACACATGGTAGTGAGTCTAGTGCATCCTTTAACCGCTGACATCTATGCCTTTCCTAGACAGTCTATTTCTTTTTTTTCTTAAAAGATTTATAAAAATTTACAAAAAGGAATGCTATCTGGTATTATCAGTAGTCAGAAAAATTCTGTGACCAGATACTATTTGTTATTTCTCATAGTCAAAATATTTTAAATCATAGAAAGCATGGAATCATACTTATAATGTTATTGTACACCTATATGTTGGGGCAAAAAACAATTTTGTTATCTTTGATTAGTATAACAATTCCTCACCTATCTCCATCTCTTAGCCGCTGAAACTGAGTAACAAACAGGCACATAAGTGTTGGTCCCACTCTTGTACCAGGGATCAGGTCTTCAGCCATGAGGGCAGGCCAGAAGTCAATGTTGCCTGGTGTGCCATATAACCTGAAACAAAGATGTACACACATCACACGCTGAGTGTGAATGACAGTATTATTTATACAAATGACTACAGAGCATTTTTTAAAATTTATACACAGTAAAAAGAAAGAGATTATTATTATTCCCATTTCATGGGTAACAACTTTGAGATTATGGAAAAATTTAGGGATCACCCAGCTGGCCAGGGAACAGAGCAGTGACCCAACCAAGAGCATCTAACATCAGTCACGTAACATCCACTGTGTTCTTCTTTATAATTACTCTATCAGTATATGGAATATAACTGTGTGTGTGTGTAGGTCTACATCCAACTAATTCTCTCAGAAACAGGTAACAAATAAACTAATTAACTATTAAGAAATGTCCATGTCAGTGTATATGGTAAGTAGGTTAAACAGAGTGAAAAAATAATTTCGTGGAAAGAATATGTGTTAGATAAATTTTCTCTTGCTAAAAAGACAATGATATTTGATTTGATCTGAAGTGATTTTTTTTAAATAAAAAGAAGTCATAATGCAAATGACAATGAAGCAAACAGCTTTGGACACACCACCCATTTAAAGAAAGAAAATAAGACCAGGACCCATGAAACTCCTTGTGAGAGCGGCTGAGACTGTTTTCTCCCTGTCCCTAAGAACAAACATGGGAACAACTCGACCTTTCCCATACGTTACTTTAACACTTTATTTCATGTGTATGATTCTGTAGACTCCATATAGTTCAGCTTCATATGTTTTAACCTTAACACAGATGGAAACATAATGTTTATACTTCCTTTTTTCACTGAACGGTTTATTTGGAGATTCATTCCTGTTGCATACATCTGCTTCCTTTTCTCTGCTCTATGGTAGCCCATTGGACATTTTCCCAATTTAGTTGTCTGTTCTACTGGTGATGAATATTTGTGGTGTTCTCATCTTTTTACTATAAACATTCTCATACATGTTTCTTCATATGGACAAAGGTCTCTCTAGGCCAGGCATCAGCAAATTTTTACAACAAAGAATAAGATTGTAAATATTCTCAGCATTGTGGGCTACATTTTGCAATTACTCAACTCTTCCCTTTTTCACAAAAGCAGCCAAAGATGACACATAAAAAAATGGACACAGTTTTGTTCCAATAAACCTTTACTTACAAAATCAGGCAGTGGGTTAGATTTGGTCAATGGGCTGTGGTTTGCAGATCTCTGCTCTGGAACATGCTGAAGCTAAAGCTTCAAATGCTGAGTGTGGAGCATGACACTTTTTAATACATATGCCAAACTGCTGTCCAAAATATACGTACAGTTCATACTCTCATAATGAGCATATAAAAGTTCTCTGCGATGCATATCTTCAATTTTAATAGATAGTGTCCTTGGTATATTGAATTTATTCTTCAAATTTCTTTTTGTTTAGTCAAATCTCATTGCTGCTTCCCTTCTTCTTCTCCTTCCCCCACGTCTTCCTTCCTTCCCCTACCCCTTGTCCCCTCTCCATCCTCCCCCTCCTGCTCCTTCTCCTCCTCCTCTTGTATTTCTTTTCTTAATTTCCAAAGATAGCTGGGCTTTTTATATCTCCAAGTGCTTGTTTGAGTGTTTGAGTGCTTGTTTAATTCAGATTCAAGTGTTGTATTATAGATTCCTTCTGTTTCAACTCCCCCCCCCAGAGAATTTTTCTCTGAAATGTTTTGATTTGCATTTTTGTTTTCTTGCTACATAGTTTTATTTGAAATAAGCTTTCTCTCTTTCTCTCTTTTTATCCCTAGGCATTTCATGAAAAGGATTTTTAGTGCAGTAGCATACTCTTCTGTCACTGCAGTGAAGTACTGCATCTTTGACTGAAGTGTTGGTGGCAATGGGAGACAGTAGGCATTGGTGGGTTTTATTTCTCCTTTATTCCTACAGCATTCTTAATTCTACTTCATTCTGCTTTAGCTTCCTATGGGATCTGAAGGGATGCTGTCCCTTCTCTACTTATCTTCTGTCATCAAAACACGACTACCTCTGGTTACTTTCAGCCCTGTGACTGGTGTAGTAGACTCCCAGGTTCCAGCTACATTTGGTGATTTAACACTTAATGTTGAACTGTGTCCTTCCAGAGAGATTTCTTTTTCTCGTAGTTGATCTATATGCCCTGATCCCCTTTCTTTTGACCACAAAGATTGTTAAATTCTCCATTCTTCTCTCCATGTCCACAGACTTACCATGGAAGTGGAGCTTCAATGGCAGCTCTGTTGAAACTTGGTGATTATTTTCAAACTTAAAGTAATTTGAAATACATGCCATTCTTGTCTCCTACTAATTCTGAATGTATGAGTCATGTGTTATTTGGTATGTCCTCTTCATCAGTCTCGTAGTTTTGTAGGAAGCCATGTCAAGAGATTTAAAATCAAATGACCATTATTTTTCTAAGACTAACTTGAAAATATGCCTACTTTGTAAAATTTGTGCTAATCTGATGGGTGTGAAATCGTGTTTTACTATGATTTTTCATTATCCTGATTAATTATTTAGTTGAGCATCTGCTATATATTGATTGAGCATTTTTTTTTTTATTAAATGCCTATGTATACCATGTCTTTCCCCATTTTTCTATTGGGTTGACAGAGAGTCTTAGGAGTTCTGTGTATATTCTGGATGCTAATGCATTGTTATCTATGCTCAAATGTATTCCTCAAATTTGGGACTTTTTTTTAAAGATTGATTTATTTATTTGAGGGGGAAGGGGCAGACGGAGAGAGAGAATCCCAAGCAGACTCCCCACAGAGTGCAGATTCCAATGCAGGACTCAATCCCAGGACCCTCAGATCATGACCTTAGTCAAAATCAAGTCAGATACTTAACCGACTGAGCCACAGAGGTGACCCAATGGGACTTTTTGTATTAATTATTCTCATTATGTTAGACTTTTATGAAAATATTGTCTTCATTTTAAGGTCAATTTTATCAATTTTTATAGTTTTTTTTTAATTTAATGCAAAAAAAAAACCCTTTTCTTCCCCAATGCCATGAAGATATTCTCCTTTACATTTTTTAAAGTTCTAAACTTTTGCCTCTCAGATTCAAGTCCCTCATCTATTTGGAATTGATTTTCATATGTGATGTGAGATAGGAATCCATATTCATTTTTATCCATGGATAGCCGATTTTTACTGCATCACTTATTGAGAATGTTCTCATTCCTCACTAATTTGTCATGCACTACTTTCAAATTATCATGGTTCCACACAGGAGCACATTTTTTGGTGTGGATTTCTATTCTAGTCTATCAGTCTATTTGTCTATTCTTGAATCAATATCCCATTATATCAATTACTAAAAGCTTTATAATAAGTATTGTTAACTGGAAAATCAAATCACTCAATTAAAGATTCTTATTGGCCATTTTCTCTACCAACTTAATTTTAAAATCAGCCTGTTGATGCCACAACAAAGAACTATTAAGATCTTAATTAGAATTCCAATAAATATATCATTTTAGGGGAATACTGACACATTTGAATTATTGAATCTTACTCCTCCTGAACAAAATCCATGCCTCCATTTAAAGAGAACTAAAGTTCTCTTTAGTAACTACCCAGAGAGTTCTCTAATTTTCTTCCTAATATTGCACAGATTTTGTTAATCTTTTCTTTTCATTTGGTATTGAAATGTAATTTTTCTTATATTCCTCTTAGTTTACTATGTACAGAATTTGCAAAAAATTATTATGACAGTTTTATTTGATCCTTTCCAATATTTCTTTCTTTCTTATTTTATTGCCTTACTGTGGTTTTCAATACAACTTCGATATTAATCATGGTAGTTGCCATCCTTGTCTTATTCATGTGTTTAAATGAAATGCTTTTAACATTTAATCAATTGCAGTAGATTTTTTGAGCTGCTCTTTATTAAGTCAGGATGTTCCGTTTTCCTAGAATACGAAGAGCTTGTCTTAAAATCAAGAGGGATGTTGCATTTTACCTGGAATGTTTTTTTCTACAAACACTGAAATTATCATTTCTTTTTCTTTTTAGTATTCATGACATAAATTCTATCAATTCTTTAAAAATGTTGGACCAGTTACATTAGCAGAATAAACCTATTTCATCATGTTTAATATATACATTGTTCCACTGGGATTTTTAATGTTTTGTTAGAAGTTTTTATCTAGGGGCCCCTGGGTGGCTCAATCAGTTAAGCGTCTGACTTCAGCTCAGGTCATGATCTCAAGGTCCTGGGACTGAGCCCTGCATCAGGCTCCCCACTCAGCGGGGAGTCTTCAGCTCCTCCCCCCTGCTAGTGCTCTCTCTCTCTCTCTTAAATAAAATAAAATAAAATAAATAAATAAAAAGTTTTTATCTAAATTTATATGAGATACTGTCTTATAAAAGTTGCTTTTTTCATAGTCATTGTTTTTGTTTTTGTGTTTTTTAAATGTCAAAATAGTATTGGCCCCTAAAAGTAACTTACTTAGTGTTCTGTGTTCCCTGATTGTGTATTCTTGAAAAACAACATGGGCCTTAGGACTTTAGGACTAAATTGAATACTAGGTTTGATTTCAAGAACATGTGTCCAAATTTATTTTGAAAGCTTTCTTCCCATTTAAAGTCATAACATCTAGCATATTTTGCTACAGCATTTGGTTTCTCTTTATTGCTGTGTCCCCTGCCCTACATTTTCAACGAAATAAGTTAAAAAAATTGTTACTTAAAAGTAATTTTTAATTATTGTTCTTGATTGAATTATGTCCTCAAAGAAAGACCCAGTCCCGAATGTGGTCTTATAATTTGTAAGTAGGGTCTTTGCAGATGCAATCAAGTTAAGATGAGGTCAGCAGGGTGGGCTTTAATCCAATATGAATATGACTGCTGTCCTTATAAGAAGAGGGAAATATGGACACAGACACACAATGAGAACATCATGTGATGAAAGAGGCAAAGATTGTGGGCTACAGCCAAAGCCAAGGAATGCCAAGAATTGTCGGCAAACCACCAGAAGCAAAGAGGCAAATGATTTGCCTTTGTAGGTTTTAGAGGGATCATGGTCCTGCTGACACTGTAAATTCAAACTTCTAAGCTCCAGAAATGTGAGATAATAAATTGCAGTTGTCCTCAGCCACCCAGTTTGTGGTACTTTGTTATGGCAGTACTAGGAATCTAAGACAATTATTAACTCCCATAATTCCATACAAAAGTCAACTCCTAATTTCTAAAACAGTTTTCCCGTCAAAATATTCATTGTCCTGTTCTCATGTTTATTTTTTTAATATGATGTTATTTTGATAGTCTTTGAATTTACCATTAAAATAATTTCTTAGACTCAGTAATAAAGATGTTGTATTCTGAATGGTTAAAATGACTTTATACAGCATATGATAAATAATGCCTAATGCAAATCAGAAAGTTAAACAAGGCGAAATTACCGTCTGTGAATTGTTAAGAGTTCATACAAGAAATGGTAGTTTGAGGTTTTAGAAATTAGAACATTGAACTTTCCCAGATAAGGTAATATTGGCTTTGTTAATTTCAGTCCTTTGATATTAATTTGTTTTTCACTTATTAACAAATTCAGCTGAACATTAACCATTCCTATCCCTATTGTAACTTATTGCTTTTACTGCGGCTCCCAACATAGCTCCAAGAAATATTAAGAGCCTTTTAAAGGTACTTAGTTCAGGTACCATAGTGAGTAACTTATTAATCATATATGGCTTATTTGAAACAATAACAATAATGAGTTCCAGCCTCATTAGAGGGAAATCTGCAATCAATGACTTCTCAAAACATTTTTTACTGATTCATCTACATTACTCAGGAGTACGTTGGCTCTATTTTTTTTTTTAATTTTTAAAGTTATAGACATTGTACCTCTTCTTTTGGTTATAATTAGTCCCTAATAGGAATATAAAACAGCTTCTATGTTTAATTCCTTGGGTATGTCAATTCACTTCTTAGATTTCCTCCCCAAAGCTAATATTCAACATTTATTCCATACTTGAAAATAGCAATCCAACATAAAAGTGGTATGGTTATTGATTAAGAAAATAAAGGCAAGAAAAATGTAGCTTAAATTAAATCTCCTAATAGCTTGCAGCCCACTGATAGATAACTGAACCATGCAGAATTTGACATTCCTCAAGGAACTCATGGGTGCCTTAGTGCCTTAATGCTTCTGTTTTATTAAAGACTAAAAGTAACCTTATCTTAACAGCAGCTAGTCCCTCAAGGTCCTGAAAGCCTTGCTGCCAAATTCCTTAAAGGCTTAGGCTATCCTTAACCCCCACTAACTAAAATGTATATAATAAGTCACTCCTCCCCATCTCAGTACATCTCTTTCTGACCGCAGGTCTTGTCCCTGTGCTATAATAAAAAAAACACCTTTTTGCACCATAAAATGTCTCAAGAATTCTTTCTTGACTATTGGGTTCAACAATCCTGCATCAGTTATGACTGTAAAGAGTTACATAATCCCAAGGCACCTAAGTGGCTCAGTAGGTTAAGCGTCTGCCTTTGGCTCAGATCATGATCCCAGGGTCTTGGGATCAAGCCCCGTGTCAGGGTCCTGCTCAGCAGGGAGTCTGTTTCTCCCTCTCCCTCTGCCCCTCTGCCCGCTTGTGTGCTTTCTCTCTCTCTCTCAAATAAATGAATGAAATCTTAAAAAAAAAAAAGAGTTATAGAATCTGAGATGACATCTGATCAGCACTGCTTCTGAAAGTGACAACAGTGTATACCAGCCTCCTTTCTGCTGAGTGCAGGAGCAAACTAGAACGCTCCAGGTACTTCTAACCATAACATTGACTTAAGCACTGCATTAGTGTGCACTGCCCTGAGAAAGTGTGAAAACTGTCTTCATAAATAGTCTCCTAGCTTTGATAATGTAACATTTAACTGTGCTTAATTAAATTTAGCTTCTAACCTTTTTTATTACTGCAGAAGAAACCACACATGGACCAATGTTTAAAATGCTATTTCTGTTATTATTGTGATGTACAGAGACTTGAAAGAAAAGATCTTCAAACCTTGGAAAGATCTATTGCATGCCACAAAGACGACAATGTAATCCACATCTAATTTCATAACAATACTTTGACTTAAAGTCTGTTCTAGAAAGATGAATAATAATAATAATAATAACTTTCAACTGGATCATTCTGAGAGACACCAGGGTAGAAGGTCTTATGTGGAATTTTTTCCAGGGCTCTACATGCTTCCTGATTCAGAGAATGAAAAACAAATAATGTAGCAAGGTATGATTTTAATGAAACAAATCAAAGCCTTTACCACAAACACTGAGGAATGGTGCTTTGTGAGAAAGTGTCCTTGTGGAAAAGCTTTCTGAGACTCTTCTGAATTTTTAGAATAAATGTGATCATTTAGTAGCTTTTAGAGAGAAAATATGAAACATGCCCTTCAAAAAAAAAAACACCAAAATGCCCTTGTGTGCTCGCACACAAAATAAAATTTCTTCTGCCTCAGAATGATTGCTTCAATTTGAGAGAAATAAATGACATAACTATCAAAGAAATTAAAACAATGAGAACATACTACCTCACCAGAGTGATTAGTCAAACCAGAAACATTGTATGATATGACTTTACAGTTGATTTAAAGTCATTGAAACACCAGAAGAAAAGTTAGTTCCTTAACCTGGAAGAAAAATTCCTCAAAATACTTTTTACTGGAAGCTTATCTCAGGACTCTAAATGTTTCCCGAAAGATTTTAATGACATCATATTTTTTTCTTTTAAAATTCTTCTACAATTAAAATTTTATGCATTTTGGAGATCCATAAAGCTCTATCTTTAAGAAACATTACCTCTGTAACTGAAATGGCATAGAAAATTAAGCAACTGGGGAAAATAAATTGTCACTTTTTTTTTCCTTTTTTGAACAAATATATAATACAATCCATTTCTTGCTTTTACAAGAGGACGACCTTTTCTTTCTACTATAACTTTACAGGAGGAAAATAATCTAATCTACTTTACATAACATTTTTTAGAAAACTAAAAATGTTTTAATAGTCATCAAATTTTCAGAAGTGGAATACAGAATATAAAACTCTCTTATTATATATAATAATAAAAATAGTCATTGAAACTCTATCTTGTGATCATTTAGAGGAAAAAGAAAGTGAAGGGGGAAAAAGTAGAAAAAATAACAAGAAGAAAAAGAATAAAAACATAAGATCAAGGCAGAGAATCGAGAGCAAGAGATACATCCAGACATCATGGAGACTGGGATAGACTTCCTCACAGGAAAAGGGACAGGTTCATACCCATCAGAAATTCATGTACATGGAGCACTAACATATTTGAAAAACATTCAGAGAGAAAATCTTTCATGAAAATAATATTTGGACAATTATAGCATGGCAACTAGTAACAATTAAGTCCTCCCCCCACTTCTTTTTTTTACCCCAGTGGTAAACATGGATGAGAAATTTGTTTTTTGGTATATTTTTCATAGGATAAAATACTGAAAAAAATTTTTGTTTAATTCTACTCACATATTAGCAACCATTTGAAATCTCTGCCTCTAAGAAGTGTACTCTTTTTGCTTACAAGATTCCTTAACAAGTATTGGATGTTAAAGACATGTAATCCCCCAAAAGAGACTTTTCATCATATCATAACAAAAAGAATGGAAAATAACAGAAAGAGAAAAGGAAATACATTTTTCACTGTGTGAGACAATACTATTGAATGTCATGTCTATAAACCACATAAAAAGATCTAATATACATCCTGTGGCAAGCATCCCACACTTAAGGAGATACAGTAATAAACCATGGGAGGGTGGGGGAATGGGATAGGCTGGTGATGGGTAGTAAGGAGGGCAAGTATTGCATGGTGCACTGTTATACACAACTAATGAATCATCGATCTTTACATCAAAACCAGGGATGTACTGTATGGTGACTAACAAATATAATAAAAAAATATGATTAAAAAAATAAAAAATAAACCATGGTTTGAATTTCTGATTATGACATAACAATTAACTCTTTCATTCAGTCCACAGATTCTTAATGACTTCTAGAGTTCTGTAGACACTAGTCTGGGATTAAGAATTGAACTAATTGGGGCGCCTGGGTAGCGCAGTCGTTAAGCGTCTGCCTTCGGCTCAGGGCGTGATCCCAGCGTTCTGGGATCGAGCCCCACATCAGGCTCCTCCACCGGGAGCCCGCTTCTTCCTCTCCCACTCCCCCTGCTTGTGTCCCCTCTCTCGCTGGCTGTCTCTATGTCAAATAAATAAATAAAATCTTAAAAAACAAAAAAGAATTGAACTAATTGACAGACTGTGCTCTAAAAAAGCTTATCCAGTCAGGAGGCATAACGGATATTTAAAATATAAACTACAATATATAAAATAATATATAAAAGTATATTGACAAAAATGGAGATTTCTTTAATACTCTGAAGTCATGCTCCATATATTATAATAGTTGTAATAAGAGAGATAATAACATGAAATAGAGATGAGTAAGAGAAATAATAAATGAGAGAGAGGTGATAGAAGATGATAGATAGATAGATAGATAGATAGATAGATAGATAGATAGATAGATGATAGATAGATAATAGTAGATAAGAGAGTCTTTTCAATATGCCAGTTTAAGTGATAAGCCTTTTATTTTTATTGTCCTATTTGATCTTAACTGTAAATATTTGATTTATAAACTTCATTTGTGTCTCCAAAACTGTGAAACAATTTTGGTTTGGTACTCTGAACTTCTTCCATCTTGCTCCATGACTATTTCAGAAGTTCTCCACCCAAATCCAACTTACCACCACTCTACCTCTACACGTCCACAGGTGAACTATGTTCCTTCTTTACAGAGCAAATAAAACCCACAAACAGCCATGACTTCCTCAACCATCCACCACAAACTATGGCACTGCTGACATCTCATCACCTTCACCTGCCCTTACAATTCTCCCTTCAAGACAAAATTCTAAAATGATGAGAATTCTCAGATTATTAGAAAAAACAGTCCCATTTACTATCCCCTATCACTCATTTGTTCCAATTTGGCATATTGCATTGAAATTCAAAAGCCACGTTAACTACTGGTAATAGAGATTTCCTAGGTTTCCAGATGGGACTAGTTGTAGTTGAGGGGCCATGAGGAGGTCGCATCTGGTATGCCAAGTCCAATCAAATGGGAGCAACCGCTGGCTGCTGTGAGAACCACATTCAGAAGAATTTTGAGATCACGTCCAGGTTCAGCGAGAAAGAGCCCTGGAAGCAGTGTTTGTCACAGACATGATAGAAGGGGACTCATGCAACTTCTAGTTATTTGCCTATTCTAAGCTAGTGTTTCATTGCTCACTACAATATTGGCTGTGTGCCTTTTATGAAGCAAACAGCAGAAACACGGTAAACATTTTATAAATACTTGTTAATTAGCTTAATTAATAATTAAATGAATAGGTGAATCTAATGGTAAAAAGATGCTTCTATTCCCAGAACACTGAGAATTATGCTGCTGCTGTTGTGGCTGACTACTATTTTCATCCTGAATGCGTGTTCAATTTTACCAAATGTCATTTTGTCATCCTCTGAGATGACTGTATGGGTCTTATAATTGGACATTCTGTTGTGATCATTATATTGATAGTGACTCAGTCTTATTTTCCTGAAATTATCCCTCCTTAATCACTGGATTTTTCTATTACTATTCATGATTTGTTTGAGAAGCAATTTAACATTTTTTATTCCTTATCAAAAAAAGATATTAGGATATGATTTTATTGATGCTGTCTTGAGGTTTATTACCAGAGGTATGCTACTTTCATCTAATAAATTGAGTGGAGTTTCATCTCTTTATATATTCCAAAATACAATGTGTTCTGTACAATTCGAAAGAGTTTCCCTACTTCGAGCCCAGAGACTATTTGAAAGCTATTCTTTAACAATTTCAAATTTCTAAAGGCTCTAATTTGACATTGTGTCTTTCATTATCCT
This sequence comes from Ursus arctos, assembly GCF_023065955.2. Lineage (NCBI taxonomy): Eukaryota > Metazoa > Chordata > Mammalia > Carnivora > Ursidae > Ursus > Ursus arctos. Next base: position 11,443,296 of record NW_026623078.1, read on the forward strand.
AAGATCAACTAGAAAACTATTAAGATTTTCAAAATTATTTTCATAAAAATAAAAATAGCAATTTTTTAAGAAACTCTGCATGTATGTTTCCATTACTTCCAGCTCTTGGATATATTAGTTAATATTATTTTTCACCTTTCCACTTTATTAATTTTTGCTTTAATTCTTTCCAACTTCAGAATTAGTTGTCTGAAATAAATGTCTGTCAAGCTCAGCCTGTGATATTTGCGGCTGTTGATTACCATAATCCAGCCTATCTTAACCATGCAGGCTTCAAAAATACAGATTTGTTCCATTTCCTAAATTAGGTAGGCAGTACTGGGTACATTGTTCATTGAATCTGAGGACTCAAGCCTTTCTTCAAATCCATAACTCTTCTGTTAACTCTTCCATTGTGTCTTGCCTGCATTCCTTTTCCTATCTTTTGGAAAGTCTGTAAATACTTGGCATTTTCAATCTTTCTCCATGTCTCTTAGTCTTTCTTATGATTTACCCTTTTTATGTGCTAGTGCTACGTGCTGAGTGATTCCTTCAAGTTTCCAGTTGACTAATTCTCCATTCTAATTAGTTGTTTAGCATACCTATTGAGATATTAACTTCAATTCTGTGTATCATGGCTTAAAATTCTATTTATTTTTCAAATATCTGTATTTCTTATATTCTCTTTTTCTTTTAACATAGTATCCATTCTTTAACGTATTTAATTACGTTAAATGTACTTTCACAGTATCTTTCATATTGATCTGATCTCCCTTGATTTTGGATCCCAATTCCTTCTTTGTTTTGTTTTATTTTATTGCTTTTCACTTATTCTCATTGCTGTTTGTCTTACGGCTATTTATTCACCCAATCAGTTTAATTTGTGTGCATATGTGACAGAGAGAACTTCTTGGGAGTCTGTTTTCTTTCCTGTGATTGTCCGTATAAGCGGGCTTGAGGAGAATTTACGTGGTGATTTCACATGAGTTTTGCCAAGATCTTAGTGGTTTCATGTGTTCCAGAGCAGTTTTCATGCTGATGTGTCAGGTGGTCTTTCAGCATCATGGTGTCTGAGTAAACTCAAATTTCTCTCCTGTGTAATATAGGCTTAGATAAGAATTTCACAAAGCTTCTTGTTTTATTCCAGCATCAGTCCCTGATGGTTAGTCAAGAAACTATCTTGTAGGGGCGCCTGGGTGGCACAGCGGTTAAGCGTCTGCCTTCGGCTCAGATCCTGGCGTTATGGGATCCTGGCGTTATGGGATCGAGCCCCACATCAGGCTCCTCTGCTATGAGCCTGCTTCTTCCTCTCCCACTCCTCCTGCTTGTGTTCCCTCTCTCGCTGGCTGTCTCTATCTCTGTCAAATAAATAAATAAAATCTTAAAAAAAAAAAAAGAAACTATCTTGTAGCTTCCTCTTTCCTAATGGGAAGTGTTTTTCTGATACCCTTCATCCTTTGAATAGATGAACAGCCTTTATGCAGGGAGCTCAGTTTCACCCCTCTACCTGCAGTAAGCTGGAGGCCTTCTCCTTGCCCTGGGTGATATTAAAACCCGCACCTCTGATTCCTAGAACTACTATTCATGTATCATATAACTCCTGGGCCAAGACAGCATTCACCACTCATTTCTCCCCAGCTTTTAGTTTCTTTGTCCTTTATGGCATGTAAAAATTGTCCTTTATTTTGAGCTTTTTTATGTTTAAAACCTTCTTTATATTTTTACTTTTTATTCAATAGTTCTAAGAAAAAGTTCAACAGAAAAAAGAGGCTTTCTTTATTGAATTGGTTATTTCACAAGAAATTCTCTTGAAGTCAAACTGTCACAGAAAGGTGGCTATTAGTCAAATTCCTTATAGAACATATCATACTCTTTTTAAGGTTGCTTTTCTGTCATTTTCCAAAAATGGAATAGGTAAGAACAGCAAAGAAAAATTTTAATATTATATACAGTACAATATGTTTACATTTCTAATTGTATTTTCAAATGTTACTTCAGGTAGTTAAAAATAGAAAATGAGCTGGATAATTCATTGGCTATAGAAATCATACTTAAAAAATTCTACCCTAGCTAGAAAAGGTTATAAAGTATCATTCGGAGTTAATGTATAATGGGGATATGGACCAAACTATCCAAAATTTGCAAAGAACATCTGTGTTATGCAGAATGAAAGCAATTATTGACTTAATCCAATATTTTAAAGTATTCTAAACTGATTCCAACTAGTTTATGTCTGCCTCAAACTCAAGTATTTTCAAAGGAGATTATTTTAGGATGTTCTATGAGTTCCTATGTCTTAACCAAAGAATAACAAGTTTAAGGAACTGAAACCTACACAGATCATGTAATTAGCCCATGTTCTCAAAGTTGATTACTGCGAACCTGGAAAGGGACCCAGGCTGTATCACAAGTCTATACCTTTTCTAATACTCTTGCTTTCTTCATATTGATTATGGATCAGGTAAGTATGAATATTAATTTGCACATTTCTTTCCTATAACTTACTAAGCACTTAAAAATATTTTTGTGTAGTCTACTAACTTTGCATGATAAACGTTGTTATTGCTTTTCTCACCCACTAAAGCAGAAAACCATTTCAACTGCTTTCCCCAATTCTAGTCAACAAGTGAAGATGTAGATTCAAGGTCTCCTGGGGTTTTTATTTGCTTAGTGAGGCAACCAGCTGACATAATTAAATGCACAAAGAATAGATTTTCGACAATGACAATAGTGTGCTTTGTATTATAAAGTTAGAAGAAATTGTTTGATAGTCACATAAATTAATATCAAAGTCCTTCAATAATTTTAATACAAAGAGTAGAGATTATATAACTGAGATTATTCTGGCTCCATTTTGATATTTATTTTGTGAGAAAAAAACTTTGGGTTACACATATCCTATAATGACTTTTACACAATATAATGTCAATCTCCTTTGCTTCCAATCTGAAGTATACCTTTCATGTGAATGCCATGCTACCATGAATAGGAAAGGGAAGACTATCTACCATGGAGACATGTTCTTTCCAGCTTTAATTACAGAATATTTTTCTTTAATTTTCCTGAATCAACACTACTGACAACTGGAAGCTAAAACAGATTCATTTAAGCATGGCATTCTACAGTGTCCTTACAGCTAGCATTCATTGGGCTCTTCTTAGTTGCCAGACACTCTGCTGAGTTTGACATGCCTTAAATAATTTAATCTTCTCAATAAACTTATGAGATACTATTATTGTTGTCCTTTTAGAGATGAGAAATATGAGACTAGGAAAGGTTACAAGAAGCTACACAGTGAGAAGTTATCAGAGAGAGCATCTAGAACTCTTGTGGTCTGATATCAGAGCCTTTATTTCTCTGTGCTGTATTATGTTTCTCATGATCTCCTGTTCTAAACCCAAGCAAAACACCACCACTAACAATTTTTAAAAAGTAAAGAAAAGAAAATATTAGCGACAGTAAGTTTTGCATAGTGACCATGCACATTTCAGCTCCCCTTCTCCTGTAAAGATGAGCATGTTCTAATCTCTGGAAACTGGATATATGTTAACTATCATAGCAAAAGAGATGTTGTAAATGTGAATAAATTGAGGATGTTGAGATGGGAGATGACTGTGGATTACTTGTGTGACCACACAGGTTCTTCAAAGTAGGCAAGAGACTGAAGAGTAAGTGAGGGAGAGTTGACTACAGAATAATGTCAGAATGATAGGATGTGAGAAACTCAACCAGCATTGCTGGCCCTGACGATGGAAGAAGGGGCACAAGCCAAGCAGTGCAACCAGGCTCTCTCTAGAAGCTGGAAAGGCAAGGAAATAGATTCTTTCCTCTGGAGCCTGCAGAAAGGGACAACATGATTTTAGCCCAACGAGACATATTTCAGACTTCTCACCTCTAGAACTGTAAGTTAATTAATTTATGTCATTTTAAGTCACCATATTTGTGGTAATTTGTTGCAGCAATCACAGGAAACGAACACATAATTGTATATTACTCTAGTTTGGCTATGGATAAAGCCTAGACTTTGGAATCAGATAAATTAAGGTTAAAATTTGCATTCACTACTTGCCAACTGTGTGTCCTTGGGAAAGTTAACACTAGTTCACAAGAAAATGGCCTAGAAAGTGTATAATGCTTCATGGCATATATAGAAAAGATCCTCCTGAAATATTCTACTCATTTTTTAACATGAAGAGCCATTTAAACAAAAACAGAACCTTGTATATCAAATTGTTACCTTATAAAATCCACAAAATTTAAAAGATTAACAAGAAAGTCATAACTTCCACTTAGGGATATTTTGATATGTGACTGTTTCATTTTGATATGAGAAAACTGTAAGTCTAAAATAAATAGTATCATTCCTGAGTCTTGAAATAAATTAGAATAATTCATCAAAGAATATCATTCTTCTATTATGTTTTTATTCTACTAAAGCAGGTATCAGCAACCTCGTTCTTAAATAATGGATAATAAATATTTTTGTTTTTTCAGGCCACACAATCTTTACTGAAACTACTCAACACTGCCATTATAGTGGGAAACTGATCACAGATAATATGCAAATGAATGGTTATGGCTGTGTAACAATAAAACTATAAAAACAGGTGACCAGTCTGTAGGCTATAGTTTGCCAAACGCTGTGTTAGAGTCTGGCTTGAGGAGTATTCACTTTTACTCTGAAGTTTTATCATTCATAGTGCTGTCTTTCACTCTCAAGTTTCCGGGGGTATATGGTCCTAGTCCTATGGTCCCAAATGCCTAGAAGTCCTTGGCCTGCCCAGAAACTCCCCAAGGGATTGGGCCTCTCTTTCATGACCACTTATCTATTGTCATTGAAAAACCCCCAGGTACAAATTGGGGCTGACCCAAGCAGGCACAATGGTCATTGTATGTCTACCTTGCACATTGCAAAGATGCCAACCCTAAGAAATATGTACTTGGACAAGGAAAAATATCTATGGTGGGTTGGTCTAGTTACTGAGTAACTACTTGGAGGCAGATTTACCATGAAGCAAATGAAAATAACTCTTCAGAGCTGGAACCACCAGGATCTCCCCCCACCCCCCGCCCAGGCCCTAGAAAGAGCCTGTGATGTGTCCACATGGTCACATGTGCTTCTAAAACATGTATGTGGGTACACTTTAAGCCTTGCAATCCTGGACCATCCCCTGACTTTGTAAACACTGTTCCAGTTACTGGGCATATCACAAAACAACCCTCATGATGACTGAAATGGCACTTAACAGATTCTTTAAAATCACACTTGAGAGATTGTCAAATGTGGGAATGCCGTTTAATTCATCTGTGCTGCCTCCTCTTTCCTAATCCTGGTTTATAAATAACAGTAACCTAACAAATGTTTGTGAAATTGATATGCTACTGAGAGGACAAATGCTCTTCATGCAAACAGAAAAGCTAAGTCATTGAAAAAGGAAGTTTTTCAAAAACAAGGATTTATTAAATTAAAGAAATTAGAGAAAAGGAAATGAAGAAACCTATGGGACAAAAGAAACAACTAAAATTTTTTTTTCAAAGAAGCCTATGTTTAATTAAAAAATGAAAGGTGAAATTATGGAAAGGAGAACATAGAAAGATTAACAGACATGATATAATTTGGTTTCCAAGGGGAGAAAACATTGCCATAGAGTAACTGAACAGACATGAATCATAGGAGACATCACAATAGGACAAGATATATTGGAAAACAGGCAACACATGGCTATGTTATTGCTTTATTTTTTCCTTTTTTTTTTTTCAGCAGAGAGAAAAAGTAGCTTTGGAAAACTTTAAAAAAATCTATTACTGCCTAATGAGACCCGTACTTACTTCAATTGACTTTCGGGGCAGTTAGCCTGCCGGCCTCTAAATCACCAGCATAATGTCATTGGATAATGGGACTGCCACAATATAATTCCATAGCTATCCCACTGCTCCTTTCTTCATTTTCTAAGGGAAGATTATATAAGATTATAACAAATTACGGCTACATATGCCTCTCTTGCTACAGGTACTGACACTAATGGATCTTAGCTCCACTTGGCCGAGAAATAAATCTGTTCTATAGATTGGCAATAAACAGGCCCACAGTCAGGGAAATCGGCTTCAGCAGACCACCCATGGGTCTGAGAAAAAAAGGGAAAGACTTGATGGGGAATATAAATATAGCCTTCTTTTATGTTTGATTTATGATCGAAATGGCTAAGCTGCAGTTTTTTTCCCTTCGCACATGTCAAGGCAGATACCGGGTGTCGAGGTGCCCCATTGGCAGCATCACTCTGTGTGTGTGTGTGTGTGTGTGTGTGTGTGTGTGTGTGTGTTCGGGGACCGTGTGATGGGGACCAGGGAAGACCCACTGTTTCCAAAGACCTTCCTCAGCAGAGTGTGTGCTGCCTGTATTTCCACATAACTCAGTGATAACTGAGTCTTAAGAAACCTGGATACATGTGAACATGAATCTGGAAGAAAACAATAAATAAATAAACAATGTATATGTTAGTCAAAATATTAGTTCCAATAAGCCCTGCTTTTTCCTCAAGAGCTTATAATAAAGCAATTTTCTATCTTTAGCTCACAGTAGAAAAAACAGGGACCTGGTCGTCCTTTAGCTTCTGAAAAGTAACTTTTCCACTTGAAAGCTGAGAAAGAACCTATCGGTTACATTTTATTTTTTAACATTTTAATGAATGTTTTTGCCATAGTCATTTTAAGGTGATCTTAACAGACAGGTCATGTATGAACCCATACATATCAGGTCTGATACTTAACCAGAATATTTTATTTAGGATTTGGGCTAATAAATAAAAAGCTGATAAAACGTTTTAGTCTACTATTGTCCTTAAAGTGCTTATCTACTGGGAACTGCTCATGGTCAGAAGTCCTTATGAAATAAAAAATAAGCACGTCTGTTTAAAATTCAAATTTTAGTTCCTTAACTGGAAGTGAGTTTCAAATAAGTCCCAATGGTCCTATTCATATTAAAATCACAAACGAATTACACTTCTTTTTTACAGGGATTTTTTTTGTAGTTGTTGTTTAAGATATAGTCAAATTTATTTATGTAATATACTAAAATTTATTTCGCTTTAAATTTATGTATTAAGATTTACATGGTCCAAACCCCTAAAATCTAAAGAAACAAGAATTATACTACCTCAAAACCAAAACAAAATAAAACAAAAGACCTTGTGTAATCTATTCATTAATCCTCTGCCTATTTAATAAATATTTACTAAATTCCAGGCATTGTTAGACATGAAGGATAGAAAGTTTAAGGGGATATACTATTTTTTTTTAAGATTTATTTATTTACTTTAGAGAAAGAGGAGAGAGAGAGCAGGGGAGGGACAGAAGGGGAAGGAGACAGAATCTCCAGTTGACTGCGCTGAGCAAGGCTCAATCCCACAACCATGAGATCATGACCTCAACCAAAACAAAGAGTAGGATGCTTAACTGACTGAACTACCCAGGCACCCTGGAGGTATGCTATTTTTCTTGAGAATGTTCATTTTTTAATGAAAAAGTTGAGTATGTAAACTGTTATAAGAAGAAGTATTTTACTATAAATAAGAACAAAGTGCTAACAGACCCCTGAGGAAAAGTTTAGAGAAAGAGAGAAAAGTTGGCTCTACAGGGGCAGCAAAATTCAAAAACCTTGAATTGAGTCTGGAAGACTGAGGCAGTCTTAACCAAGTAGGTAAAGGAAATCTGTGTTTTCTAGGCAGAAGGAATAGCTCATGCAAAGGCATAAATGCCAGAAAGATCATGACATTCTCAGGGAAAGGGAGAAAGTGAATAGCAATATAGTTAAAGCATTGTGCTGGGTTTGGTTTGGAAATCAAGAAACATGGCTGAAAATTTAGTTTAGTACCAGAATCTAAAGGGATTAGTCCCCAAGTACAATATTTTTCTTAACCTAATTGGAAAGAGAAAATCCCATGATGTTTTTAAGCAGAGAGGTGATATGCTCTAATTTGTGCTCTGCAATAATTCTGACGCTGTAAGAAAACAGGAATGTAGTGCAGGAAAACATATAGAGAACGGCTGTGAAAATTCAGGTGGAAGTAGAGAGAAACCTAAAATACAGACTTAATTGAGGAAGGTAAAAACTTTTGTTTAAACAATTGCACTAAGGCTAAATTGTGGGGGGGGGGGGGGCTACATAAGTTAGAATGAATGTTAGAGTCTGTTTCTGGCAATGGTGTTATAACTAGAAAGAGACTAGTCTTTCCACCACAAACAACCATAAAAAAGTTCAAAACATAAGACTGGCTGGTTTTCAGACATTGGACAATAGGCAGCATAAAACCAAGAAACCTGAGGAAAGGGAAACTTTCTGCCTGGGGGAAATTTCCCCAAGGCCATGCAGGTTGCTAGAATTTAAGCAAAGCTATGCTAGAATTCACGGTGGTGCTGGGCTGAGGGGTCCCCATCAGAATTCAGAGCAGAGGAAGCTGCTGAAACAGTGAGGAGTGGGGCAGACCCTGACTTAAGGGCCCCCACAGTCCTTGGGAACAGCCAGGCCAGCACCTGAGCCGGAGGGACTACCTGAGTCTTACTGAGAGCAACTACCACAGGGGATTAAATCAGAACAGGGAGAACACTTTCACACCTTAGTAACACCCCAGACAAATAGCTAAGGTACAACATACCAAGTCTTAGAATAAGCTCTAATCTTACAAGTATAAAACCTACTTTAAGAAAGCCTAAAGCCTAGCATCTGCATGGAAGACAGAGACTGGAGATTGGTTCTCCCATCAGTGAGGTTAGGATGATACCTTGAACTTTCCACATTTCCAATCAGACAAAGAATAAAACAAAGCCTATTCAAGTCCAAGGTGGAATCACAGTGGTTGACATGCATTTAAAAGTTATAAGACAAGCAAAGAAACAAAAAAATGTGGTCCATACATAAGAAGATAAGTAATCAGTAGTAATCAATTCCAAAAGTGTGGCTGTGATGTTGAATTGATCAGGAAAGGACATTAAAGCAGTTATTATCAATGTATTGAAAAATAAATAAGATGTGTATTTAGTGAGTTAACATTTAGGTAAATGTCAACAGATTAGGAACCATTAAAAAATGTAAATTTTAGAACTAGTGTAACTGAAATGAAAATTTCACTTGTATCTAAGAGGAGATTGAAGATGGCAGAAGAGTCAGTGAACTTGGAAGGAAAATCAGTTGAAAATATCCAACCTGAAGAAGAAATAAACATAGAGTTCCCAAGTAATCTAGAAATTACACTGCTAGATTTCTATTCAGCAGAAATGGATACATGAATCCACAAAAAAACTTGCATATGAGTTTTCATGGCAGCATCATTGAGAATAGATGAAAACTGGAAAGCCCAATGGCCACCTCAGGTGAATGAATAAATAAATATTTGTATATTCATACAAACAATGCTACTCACATTAACAACAAAATAGATCATCCATTGAAACATCCGACATCTTGATAAATTTTCAAAAACATGGTAAGCCAAGCTTAAAAGAGTACATATGATACAATTCCGTTTATATGAAGTCCTAGAACAGGCAAAACCAACAGTGATAGAAATCCGATCTGTGGCTGCTGGGGAGGGCCGGGTGGGAAAATGCATGTAACTGTAAAAGGCATGAGGTAAGTTTCTGAGGTGAGGAAGTGTTCTTTGTCTTTACCGGGTGATGATTACGCAGGTATGAATACTGTCCAAAGTCACACACTGTACACTCGAAACGTGCATCTTGTGTGTTACAGCCACCATATGATTAGAAATGTAATTTTAGTTTATTCAGATTTGGAGAATTTAGACAAAATATATTAAACTGCATCCAGATATATATTTTTTGGCAAAATAGAATTTAAAAATAAAATGAAGCATATATTTGTTCATTATAAAGTTTTCTATAAAGTATTTATTATAATATCTTCTTCTATATGATCATGACAATTACACTATGGGATAATAGTAGTATTCATTAGTATAATATACATAGTATAATGCAGTGCAAATTTCTTCAGCTGAATGATTGTCATTGTAAAATATTCTAATATAGCATCAATTTTCAAAGGTAGGAATACAAGCAGATTCTGAAAGAAATTCATTTCTAAAACACAATTACTAAGACTCACCACTATAAAATCCACAAAACCGATGCTAAATTAAATGTCGTTAAATGTCATGCTTTAAAGTGTTGACTTAATTATTTTGCATGCCATTTTTGCTAAATGAATGGTCTTGAGTGCCTTCTAAGAACTGGACCTCTGGGTATAACTGACAGACAACCTGATTTTTAATTGGCCTCTTGTCACATTGTATTTGCTCACTCCTGTGTTTTCCTTGTTTCAGGGCTACAGAGTTGATTGAATGAGTTTTTAATTTTTTTAAATTGGGGTTAAGGTAATGCAAGAATCAAACACATATGTGGTTTGCTGTGCTGTAACTTTTCATTCCTTTGTATATAAAATTAGTATACTCCGTAGTTAATTGAGGCCTCTAAATATTTGATGAAAAAAATGAATTAGTACTGACAGATAAGTATGAAAACCTAATTTCCACCTAAGAAAACTTTATCTGGTCAGGGGGTTCAAACTGAGAATAGTTTTCGAATCCAGGGCCCTTGGGCAACAGAAATGCGCCCTGCCAGGCTCTCTTCCCGTAATGGACTACCAAGGGTCTACTGAGCTGCTGCACTGAGCTACGCCGTACACTCAGCTCGGGACTCAAAGATAAATTAGACAATTTATCTGCAACCAAGAAGGACATACTGTTGGAACCCCATCATTAAATTAATAAGTTCTTGAGAAAGGCAGAAATGTGATGGAATAAAAATGACCAGAGAGGGAAGGCTCTGAAAATGGCATGTAGAGTCAAACAATATGACTTGGTATCATTGTATAAGATGGTATACTTATAAAATTGTTGTTTAGAGAAAATATGATACTCAGGCATCTTGTGCTAGCTATGCCATGAATGCTGTATGTGACCTTGGGAGCTAAGAGAGAGCTGTCTGCGATGCACCATATGTATAAAACAGGAGATAAGAGAGCTGAGGGAGAATGAAAAATAAATCCTGAACAGAAACAAGCAGAGATAAGAGGCGGAAAGAAAATGCTGGTCCTCTGGAGGCCTGGCTATATTTAAACAGTCTAGTATCCTTCTGTAACTGAAAGAACAAAGTCACTCCCTCCAAAAGGGATAGAAGACAAGGACAATTGAGCAAGGACTAAGAGCAGATGGTAGTTTCAAGTTTGGGGCTGTTTTTGGCTAAGGGAACAACCATTTCAAGGTATGAGGTGGAGGAATCCCCATTGCACACATGTGGTAAGCCCTAGGGGGAAAAGAGATGTGCTAAATAAATTTGGTTGCCAAATAAATATTTGTTAAATCAATGGGAGGAGAGTGTCCAAGGGTGGCTTTAGGAATCTGAGTCCTCTAAAAAATACATGCAGAATTTGGGGTGTGTAGTTTTGTTGTATTTCTCTGCAAAAGAAGGTTCATAGCTGCTAGCAGAGTTTTTAAATGGTCTAACATGAAATGACTAAGAATCATTGTTTCACAGCAACTGAAATTGCTAACATACTAACCATTCAATAAAGATAAAGGGACAATGTTGATGAAAGGTCCTTCAAGGCAGATACGAACATGGAAGTTGAGAAACATCTAGAAGAATGAAAGCCAGGAATCTAGAGGAAGGAAGGCCAAGCCATGAGAAAGGTGATCAACCTCTCTCAGGTGTCAGGACACAGACAGATGGTGCAAGCTGTTGAAAAGGCATCATTGCAGAGTTTGACCTTGTGGTACCTCCAGGTAGAAAAAGGGAAGAAACTAAGTGTTTTTGTTTCTTTAATAGTATCAAATGAAGCAGCTATGAGATAGGTGCATGCGCTGAATATAAATTACTTAATTGGTGAACTGTAAGCTATTCTTTAAAAAAGCTGAGGCAGCTGCACATCCCTGTAATAATGGGAGACAAATAACCTTGTATTTATTAAAGAACAAAAGTAACCATATCCACAAAAAATCCACACATTATATTTTCAAAAGAGGATACAAAAATAGCCATCAAAATGGCCTCTCTCTGTTTGAGAATTTATGTTCACCACTCAATGGATAATTAATCCTCACAATCAACTCATTATATGTTTTTTCAAAGAATGAAAAGAAACAGCATGATTTTTTAGAACAGAAAAAAATCCTATAAAAATGAAATGATTCATTTTCATACGGTCTTTAAACAACTCTTTGAAAACTTAAACATTTTTGACAAGAAAGAAAGAGAGAAAGGGAAGGAGAGAAGGAAGGAAGGAAGGAAGGAAGGAAGGAAGGAAGGAAGGAAGGAAGGAAGGAAGGAAGGAAGGAAGGAAGGAGGGAAGGAAGGAAGGAGGGAAGGAAGGAAGGAAGGAAGGGGAAAAAGAGAAAAAGAAATTCCAGCAGCTCTTGGTACTGAAGGAAGTAAGAAGCCTGTGCATTTCACAATCCTAGCAAAAGCTGTAGGTCTTTGAGTCCAAGAGAAGTAAAATGAGCACAATAGAAGCCAAACGGTTTGACACTGCTCCTGTCTGCTTCTTCTAGAACTCCTTTTGATCTCCTTTTTATTAGTTCAGGCTCTATCTACAATTTCACTTAGGGAAAAAAGGGTCCATTTCACCCATAAGTCTTAATATCTTTGGAGTGGGATGGGTCAGATGCTAATTCTAGGATTGGATGCTTCTATGCAGGGCAACTCTACAAGCCCTCAAGACCGATGGCTTCTAGTTTCTTTAGCTCTGGTGCCTACCAAGTCTTTCCTCCATATTTCTTATATCTCAAATGACCTGTCTGCCCTCTCAGATGACAGTCTGTCATGGATAACTGCCACTCCTCTGTTAAGACTGAGTTGTTTTTGTTCTGTTTTGTTTCGTTTTGAAGTATAGTTAACATGCAATGTTATATTTGTTTCAGGTATACACCACAGTGATTTAACAATTTTGCACATTCCTCAGTGCTCACCACGATAAGTATAGTTACCATCTGTCACCAAACAACTTTATTACAATATTATTGACCATATTCCCCACACTGTACTTCTCATTCTCCATGACTTATTTATTTTATGACTGGCAGTTTGTACTTCTTAATCCCCTTTATTTATTTCACCCATCCTGATAGCCCCCTCTCCTCTGGCAACCATCAGTTTGTTCTCTGTTTAAGAGTGGTTTGTGGGGGAGGGGGGGGGCTGGGTGGCTCAGTCATTGGGCGTCTTCCTTTGGCTCAGGGCGTGATCCCAGGTCCCTGGGATCGAGCCGCACATCAGGCCTCTCCGCTGGGAGACTGCTTCTTCATCTCCCACTCCCCCTGCTTGTGTTCCCTCTCTCACTGGCTGTCTGTCAAATAAATAAAATATTTAAAAAAAAAAAAAAGAGTGGTTTGCAGGGCACCTGGGTGGCTCAGTCCTTAAGAGTCTGCCTTCAGCTCAGGGCGTGATCCTGGTGTTCTGGGATCGAGCCCCACATCAGGCTCCTCCTCTGGAAGCCTGCTTCTTCCTCTCCTACTCCCCCTGATTGTGTTACCTCTCTCGCTGGCTGTCTCCCTCTCTGTCAAATAAATAAATAAAATCTTTAAAAATATAAATAAGAGTGGTTTGCTTGTTTGTATGCTCAACATCATTCACCAGCCAGGAAATGCAAATCAAAACCACAATGAGATATCACCTCACACCCATCAGAATGGGTCACATCAAAAAGACAAGAAATAATGTGTTGGTGAGGATGTGGAGAAAAGGGAATCCTGGTACACTGCTGATGGGAATGTAAATTGATGCAGCCACTGTGGAAAACAATATGGAGGACTGAACTTTGACACTACCTTCTTGAAAGAATCCATCCTGATTTCCTAGCTCCCGCTGCCCCACATGTCACATGACAGGGGTATGTGGTTTTTGTGTCCCCCATGCTCCAGGCCCTGAGCTCCTCGAGGAGAATCCCAAGTATCTCACTAATCTTACTGAAATGAACTGAAAACTCACTAAAACAATGTCCCAGTGTGTCCTTCTTGTGACAGACCAGGTATTCCTCATGGCAAAACTGTTGGTCACTGAAGAAGAAAGTTGTAGAATGGTTTCCACATGTTGTTCTGGCTTTTTAAAAGCTACCTAAAAGATCCAATGTGAAGGTACAAGGAAAATCAGATTTTACTTCTGGGTGGTAAATTGACACAAACCTTCAAAATTAACTGAAGTGAAGAAAATCATTATCTTTGTACACCAGATGTCACATAAGGATGAGGGGATATATTCTGGAATATGAAGATACTATGTGTGAATCAAAACTAGTTAAAGAGCACCTTCTGAATTATCATTTTATTATATCACATAGTAGTTAACTGAAAAAAAAAATATGTGATCTTAGATCTAGAAGGATCCCAAGGACTTTTTAGTGAAACATCCTCACTTTATAGGTGAGAGAACAAAAACTAATCTAAAGTCATCCAAGATTGCACAGCTCAATTTGTCTGAACAGAGAGAAGGAACCTGGGCCTCCTGACACCACCTCTCCACCCCCCCCCCATTACTTTCTGGGTTTTCTTAGTTTTACACTATCCTATGTAGCCCTTTTCTATGTCCCAAATATTTTTAACTATCACAAAATTTGTACAGGGTACAGCATGTATTAGCTATTTTAGACCTCTTCTTCTCTAAGAATCCTCAGTGCTCCCCATTCCTGCCCACACAGATGATGGCTAATGACCCTGGGGTGAGGGGCTCCTGTCCGGGCTGCAGCTGAAGTCTGTTGAGCTGCCAGCTGGGAGACAGAGGAGTTTACTCACTTGCTTATTACAGTCATACTTGTGATTTGGATTACATAATTTAATTAAATGTTACATAAAATAATGAAGCCTTTGTGTAAAAGAGGAGAGTACTTACTCCTGTGAAAACCAAATTCAGTGTTTTGGGAAAGGTTGTCAAAAGGAGAGTCAAACATCTATGCCAACTCGTTGCATGTCACGTAACTATGAACTGCAGGGGAATGATGGAAACATGTACAAGGAATCTGCATTCATACCATCACTTCCCTGGAAAATTCCTATTCTCCCTTCCAAACAAACTTACACACACACAAAAGATACAGCCTAGGCACGAGCTTGAGAATTCTAATCAGCAGATCTGTTTCAAAGCAGCAATGACAAAAGCAGAACACAGACTTTCACCCCCCCCTTGCTGCCCCAAAGCGCAAGTTACAGGACTTAATGTGCACTTAATGTGAGCTTAGAATACCTAAGACGTGCATATGTGTTATTTTTATGATTATTTTATGATTTTCTGTTTTGGCCAATTCTTAAGCTGTCCTAATTATCTAAAATATGGAGTTTTTAATGTTCCAAGGCAGTATTTATTTTGTTGATTTAATGATATGCTCTACTTGTTTCCAAATTGGACTCGAGTGGTTTAGAAACAAACTTAAAACTACACTTACAAAATAACACAAAAAGGAAAGGAAGTAACAAGTAACTGGAGAGAGTAAAGAAATAACTCTAAATCAGCATATTTAAAACCATACAACCCTCTTTAGTAAAATCAGCTCCTGACAAACTGTAATCTACAGATTTGAAGACGGAGGCTATAAACACAACTCCAACCTCTCTATTTTGTGCTCATGGTTGAATGAGTCTGTGGTTGCTGCTTTACAAATTCACTACGAATGCCATGGCAAAATCAGACACCTGACAGCCTAAGAGGAAAGTAACGTAGCTTGGCTTCCTGGCCTCCCCCACCCCACTCATGCTGGTCAGTCCTGCTTCTCCTCAGACAGAGGCCACGCATCAGGCTGCAACAAGTTCCCACAGTTAAAACATTGCCCAAAGCAAGGATAAAGACGCCTTGTTGAGGTTTCAGAAGACTCAGTGTTAACATCCCAAATGTATTAAGGGAGCACACAGAAAGCCAGGCACGTGAACACTCAATGTGCAGTGTATGGGCCACTGTCCATCTCAGAGGCTAGTCATGCCTTGCTCTGGCCACTGGGAGGACGTGTCCTGCCGCAGAGGGCCCGTATCTATATTCCAGCTAATGCTGTGTGTGGCAATGACAAGCAGCCTGCTGTATCACACATGAGAGCCAGAGAATTCAGGAGGACTTTGTGAGGGGACAAAGGACGCATTTCTGCTACTCTATAATTGGTGGTGATTTACAAGTTAGCTGCAAATTGAGAAGTGGGACCCAATGAGTTGCAAAGCAAGACTTGCCCCGAGGTTTATTCAATGTAGAAAATGTGCTTACAGGAAACATTTAAAATAATGACAGCATTGCACAGACTGCCAAAAGCCTACCTACACTGTCTTCTTGCTTCACCTGGATTATTCCAGAAACCATGGAATTCCTTGCTGTTAGCTTCTCCTTCTCCCAGGACACCTTGTGCAGGTTAGCATTTCACAGAAAAGTCTCTCCTCAAGTCAATCTCCTGCCTTAAACACAGGACGAAGATCAAACTCCCTTGCATGGCAGGCAAGGCCCTTTAAAACTTCCCCTTGTCACATTTCTACGCCCTCCTGCCATGCAGCCCCACACCTTTCTGCTTCCTTCCCTCTCCCTGGGATACTGCCTGCTGTTCCCACTTCATTCAACTTACCACACTCAGAAAATTCCAAGAGCAGATCAAATGGCATCTTTTATCAGTAGCTTGCTGTGACTCTTACGTACCTTCCATTTCCCATAACATTCAATTCCCATAACATTCAATTTCCATCTCTATGACAGCCCTTTCTGCACAGATTACAACCTACTCCCTGCCTTCCCTGCATGCTGTCTGGCTCTCCAGAATGCTATTTCCTTCATCTCGGGTCTGAGTGCCTAGCGTGGGCTGGATCAGAGCATATGTGCAATCTAATAATGATGCTGACAACCAAAATGATAATGTTATAATAAATCTATCCACAGGTAACACTTATTGATTACCTGTGATGCACCAGAACTGAACCAGGTATTTGATACATTCTATATAATTTCGTCTTTGAACAACTCTGAGAAGGAGGCAGTGTCTTCTCATTTTATAGCTATTCTGAGATTTAAAACTGTTTAAGGGGCGCCTGGGTGGCACAGCGGTTAAGCGTCTGCCTTCAGCTCAGGGCGTGATCCCGGCATTATGGGATCGAGCCCCGCATCAGGCTCCTCTGCTAGGAGCCTGCTTCTTGCTCTCCCACTCCCCCTGCTGTGTTCCTCTCTCGCTGGCTCTCTCTATCTCTGTCAAATAAATAAATAAAATCTTTAAAAAAATAAAATAAAAAAATAAAACTGTTTAAATACTTTTTACAAGCTCTCAGCTCTAATAGGTGGTAGAATAGAGATTTAAACAGGTCTCTATGAATTCAAAGTCAATGTTCTTGCAAATTCAATCTGCACGATACTCTGGTTTGTTCTACATATATTATACATTTTCTTAGTCTAATAGTCTACATAAGTATGAAACAAATTCTAGTGGCATAAAAACATTCATACCCTTCATTTTACCAAAAAAAGGGCCTAATGTTGACAATTAGCTCCATAATTTGCAATTTTAAGCTTCTCTGAAAGATTTCACTTTAATATACCATAAGCTATTAGTAAACATGTTAGTCTTCTATATTTAGCCAACTACAGACAAAACTTCTTAATAAAACATTTCTTTAATTTTTTAAAAAATATTTTGGAGGGTGAAGGGTGGTGAGCATGAAGAGTAAGTAGAGCTGTTTGCTGAAAATATCTCATACTTAAGTAAGTAACTTTTAACATAAGTTAAAAGGAAATTTGAATCTCACTTATAGAGAACATAATATTAATACTTTACTGAAAAGCACTAATGATGTAGTGAATAAGCCTCGACTTACATTCTGATGATATATTTAGAATTATTTTTTCTTTTGACAAAAACTAATGTCTGTTTTCATTTCACTACTTTGCTCTGCCTAGGAAAGGCAATGTGGTAGACCATTTTATTACAAGGCTTTACATTCGAATTTGTGACCTTATCATACCAATAAAAAGGTCTTGATTGGATTGCCACAAAGCAGAAATGCATGAGATGTGCCGACCTCTCCTAGTTGAGATGTACTAGCAAGGATGCAGCAATATTTACATTTACAAAGGAAGTGGGTGGACAAAAGGGTTTACTGCTTAGTCTCTAGAAAGTCTTCCTTTAATATTTGACTTCTCCCACAATAACAATTATTAAAAGTTCTGCAATAACATCCCCAGGCAACCACATCCATCCACGAAAAATGTCTAACACTTCTCGGTCTCCCAAGAAATATATAAATCTAAGCGACATTTGCACACTTACTTTTTCAGTTTTTGTCGAATCTCTGAATCTTTAATCTCGTTTTGAAGATCCTCAAAATTTTCAACAGAAGTCAAATTACAGAAAACTCTGAAGTCAGTGTACGGAGGGATCCCGTGGTCTCGCCCCCTTTGAATATTAATGGCGGCCAAATCCAGGGCCACAGAGTGGGCGGTGGAGAACAGCTTTTCGGTCAGCTCTAAACTGAGCAGTTGGGAGGGCACCCGCAATTTAGCGGCCACACCAAATAGCCCACGAAGGAGTGGATCTATCCCACCTTCCTCAATTATTCTGGAGGGTGAAAAGAAAGCTTTATGGAGTGGAAGGTGGCCTTCGGGGATTTCTCCGAAGGTGTCATTCAGTCGATAAAGAATAGGATTGATTAACGTGTGGCCAAATCTGAAGGCTGCAGTAGCAAAAGAGTTAATGATCCCTGCATTCACGTTGGGGTTGTAGCCCTGGTAATTCTGCAGCATCTTCATGCCAGGTTCCCCCAGAATCTTGGGCAGCCAGTGGCTGTAGGTGATGTGCTGTAGCTGAGCACCCACGATCTTCCTGGCTTCGTGATAAAGGGTGTCTCCGTCCCAGTGGGGGTTCAGGGCAGACAGCTCTGTGGCGACCCTATTGTGTTCCCGAAACCACAAGGTGTGCATGGCTGTGAGGGCCAGCTGCTCGTTGGCCCTGTGGTCCCCTGCCAGGAAACAGGGGCTGCGGCTGCCCTGCTCCGACCTTGTGCACTCGGTGGGTGGGCCCGCAGAAAAGGGCAGTAATGGCTTTCCGGATGGGACCCACAGCAAGCCTGTCCTCAGGAGTCCCCGGGGCTCTGAGTAGTCTCGGAGAATTTGGGATTCCCGCTCCGAGCTCCCATAGACATTAGAGGCATCTATATAGGCTGTGAGCTGGTTAATCTGTTCTCTTGCATAGACTGAATTCATCACCAAGGAGGTCATGCCGCTGCCACACACGGGGCTGGAGCGCACAAAGAACATGCACGGTGCTCGGATCCCTCGGGGGTCAGTGTCAGGAATGATGATGGGGAAGCAAGGAGGATCATTCGTACACACGGAGCTACAAGACTGCCCATCAGAGAAGCGAGATGTGCTCAAAGCAGGCACTGTGTGGTCCAGATCGTGGTCTAAAAATTGGCCCCACTGCATGAGCATGTGTGTGTATTGATGGTCAGGGGTGACCGTGGCTGTGGCCGCCATCTCCGTGGAGACCAGCCTGGGTGGTGGGAGGGAATACCCGCCTGACAGGGCATGAAGGCCGACCCCACGCGGCAAGTTGAAGCCGTTCTCGTAGGCAGGCTTCAGGATGCGCTCAAAGGCGGTCAGGGATGCACCCCACATGGGGTGCTGTAGGTTGTTGCACGTTCCATCCTGGGCTCGGTATTTCTGATGGAAACACATGTCAGAGCAGTTGGGCACCTGCCTGTGGGCTGTACATCCAGATAAATTGGCGATGAGGCTGAGGTAGTGTGGGGACACCAAGTCATTGTAGCGGAATTCTGAAACCCAGAGCAGGGAAGACAATGAAGAGAGTTGTCCCTGAGATGGAGTGACTGGGGGGACCTCAAGCCCAGGTGTCGTAGGGAAGGGCCACTCTAGGCCGGCAGAAATCTTTCCTACATCCAGCAACATTTCATTATGACACAACCGAAAGTTCTAATTAAAATGGGGGCAGGGGACCTTAGTGATGCCTCTCTTATGAGCAATGACTAACTGCTCAAACTAACAGAAAAGGAGACATGTCCCAGTTCCTATCAAACTCCTAGTTCTGTGACTTTACCAATATAATGTTGGTAAGGATTTGCTAAGTCCTCATCACAAGATTGTATCTTTTTTTTTTTTCCATTTCAGAATTCTTTCTTTCAGGCTTTATGTTCCTAGAAGACAGGGTCTAAGATGTGCTAGTGTGGATTGTGTGTATATTAACCTGCATGATAGTTGATATGAAGGGATTAAGCAGTAACTTTCAAACTACCACAAGCTGTCATTCCCCAGGGAATGTGCAATACAACCTGGAGGTGTTTTGGAGCCACTCTTTTAACACAGCTTAAAACTGCAGCATAATCCTAAATCTGCAAAGACTATTCACTAAGTCCTGCTTGCTAAGAGTTATTATCCCTACTTAATCATCAGAAACTGGCTAATGATACCAGGACCATTTGTCCTTTATCTGTGTAAGCTGGTCTCTGGCTGGACCCTGAGATATCTTAATCTTGGATAGATACAATAATCTTCCTGTATATAAAGACATGGTTCCTGGGTCCACTTTTAGGGCAAACTGATCCTGGAGGGGGAAAAAAAAGTCCTTTAATTTTACAAATAATAAAAGAGAGGTAGAACAACATAAGTTTTTTTTTTTCCTTGAGAAAATTTCGTTAAAGTTCTTGAATATTTTAGTTGAGAATATATACTCAGTTTGGTAATGAACATCATGAACAATGGATATATATTTTAGCAAAGTTAAATCTCTGTAGATATTGATTGCTTATTCTCTAGTTATGAATTTAGACTGTTAGTCTTGAAAATTATTATTCCAATAGATATGTGTGAGAAGAGAACTCAAAGGCCCTTTGTCCTGACCTGGAGCTGAGGAATGTTGTAGAACTGGGCTTTTTGCAGACCTGACCACAGCTAACTGATCCCTAGTAAGACTCGGAATTAAACAGCCAGAAATTTGATTCAAGTGGTAATATGGACTATATGGAAATTTCACTTGGATATTTTAGTTAAGGAAACTCTGAAACCCAAGACATAATGGATCGTGAGGAGTATTAAATAGAACTTGTTGAGTAATTTTATGGGGCACCTAAGGGGTGAGCCATGCACAGAAAAGGCTTTGTGTGTCATATCATGATTTATTTTCTGAAGGGGAGTAAAGAAAGGGTAAACCTCTAGAAGTTGCTGTTGTGCTCACAGAACAAAGAGTGTATAGCAAAGGATTGCATTTTTACTTCACTTTAAAGAAAAAAACTTAGAAAATCTAAAAGATTTCTATATCATTCTCATTTGACATTTACTAAATAAACGCCCGGTTTTGGAAAAAATACATGAGAACTTCAGTATAGCAACAACAACAAAAAAGATTAGGAGAGATACATATGTTATAGGTAGAGGAAGGAATTCAAATAAATTAACTGAATGATTTAGGTGATTGTTATTGGAATAACAAGGAGAGGAACATTACCCTGGGAATAAACCTTTTTTCATAGGAAGGAGTAATATCTTTTGGATTCAAAAAGTAAGTTCGCCTAAAATGGGCCCCCTAGATTTACTAGACATATATAGCTGATAGAAGTTGACAGGTTTGAATATATCTGTATCATCCTTTCTTTTGAATTACAGTTCGTACGAGAAGCATCTGCATTCATTTGGTAAAGTGGTAAATTAATTTCTACATCACATGGTGTTTTGGAGATTAAAAGCTGAGGGGTGATCAGTTTTGCTACTGCCAGTAGGCTGAGAATAGGATGCCTCCCAGAAGCTGACCTCTGCCCTCCAAATCAACAGTGAGCCCCTGCTTCACGTGTTCCTGGATCAGCAGAAGTGTGTGCTCAAAAATCTCCCCAGCTCTTGCTGTCTCCACGGTAAAGGGGTCATGCGGATAACGAAACCGAGCCAGCAGATCACTGGGGGTGCGAGGTTTTCTGCAAATGACAAAAGACATGACTGTTCACAAGGCAAAACTTCAGAATCCATGAATCTCACTGTGCATTTAAGAATACATTTCCCAAACAATCAAGAACAAGAAAAGCTTCACCACCAGAAAATAAGTTTCACAGGGGGAGCTGAGAGTTCTTTTCCTATGTTGTTAATGAGTGAATCCCAAATGCCAGTGACAGTGCTGAACTTAAAAGATATATTTTTAATGAATCAACAATTTAAAGAACAGCTTTCTCTAAAAGGCAACATCTATGGTGAAAGTCATAAACTTGTGAGTTCCGACCATAGATTCTAGGGGGCTCATTAAACCCTCTGAAACAGTGTGCAAAACACTGTTTTGGGGTGTTGGCACTGTCTGTCTTCTCTTTCCTCAAATGTAACAGCCTGGAAATTCCCACCCACCTTTAAAACTCTGTTCAGGCATTGCTTTTCCCATAAAGTTTCCCTGGTAACTCTGACGAGCTACCACATTCTCAATTACTCTGTACACTCACTCACATACATCTATTACATACACAACAAGATGTACTCAAATTGTTGACATATTGTCTCTTCTACCACAGAAAGACTGTGTCAGGGATGAAATGGTGCCTTATTCATCTTTATATTCCATGTACTAAGCCTACCAACCAGCACCCAGTAATGGTTTATACGCATTGGAGAATTGAACTAAATAAGTTAAAAGAATATTCACATTCACTGAGAATGTGAAACTGTTTTAGAGATTTTGGCTGTCTAAGGCATGTCTGGTCCTCTACATCTGAAATCATTATAACTTTATATCATAGAACAATAGTAATGATATTAATAGCTCACTTTAATTAGGCCCTTTCTATGTGACACTGTTGAGGCACTTCATCTGTACTAACATTCAATCATCCCAGCAGATACATCCATGAAACAGAGCCTATTGTTATCCCCATTTTACAGGCAAGAAGTGTGAGGTACTAAGATGCTTAGTTACTTGCCCAAGGTCACCCAGATAGAAAGTGATGAAGTGAGGAATCACAATAAGAATATAAATAAGCTGTATGGCTCTAGAACACAAGTCCATGATCAGCAAGCCATGCTGTTTGTGGGTATGCAGGGAACAGAGCTTTGCTTGATTATGGCATTATAAGGTAACAGAGCTTTGCTTGATTATGGCATTATAAGGTATCCTTTTAGATCAACAGCTGCAAAGACTGAGTATATACTTTATTTGGCTTTAAAGACAACAATCATGTTTTTCTTTTCAACAATCTAAACAATCATGTTTAATACATTCAGGTGATGCAAAGCATCCCACGTATCTCCATCAGGACTGATGGGGACTCTATGGAACATGAAAGCTTCACTACTCTAAAGATGTTCTGATTCAGATTAAAAGAGCCAAAATACCATGTATCCTAAACAAAACTTTCACCTGTGAACTATCAGTTTATGACCAGATGTGTTCAACTTGACAATCACTCTCAATTCCTGGGTTGGCAGGAGCACTGGGTCTGACACTGGTGGATGCTGACCTAACAGAGCCTGATACCTATTGTGGAACCATAAAGAGTGGGTCTGTGATGTAAATTTATGCCATTTAGATTCCGTGGGGAACAAGTTTCATTATGAGACTGAGCTGGCAATGGTGGCTAGCCCAGAGGGTGATAACATGCACACAGACTGAAGAAAACACCCGCTTTTGGCAATCTTATGCACTATGCCTGCTGTGATTTATGAAGATTATAAAAACCAAGTAGAACTGAAGTGAAAACAATTTTGTAATCAAAATAAAATAAATTCTTACTGTGAAAACAAATGTCTTCGTGTGGAGTTAATTGCACTGTCAACCCTCTGTAGAGCATCAAGAATGGATGATTCAACAAAGTCATCGCCAGCTTGTCTACCCTGTATTGCTTTGAAAATCAATTCCATGATTAAAAGTATCAAACAGACCTTGAAGTTAGGAATGATCTCATATAAATGGCATTACAAAAACTCTCAAGACAATAAAAATGTTATACAGTGTCCACATGATACTGTCCATTGCAGAAGAGTAGGTAATTATCCCGAAGCAAAGCTTCCAGCAACAATAACAGCATTATTTAGGGAACTAAAGCATTCCAAAAATCTAGTAAAGCTATGTGAAATATTTCCTTTTTTACAACACTGACTCATATGGAATTCAACTGTGTTAGTAATTTGTCATCTTCAGAAAGGTATGAAATGCCTATCTCTTCAGCCACCTTGCTTTAATGTTAAACATTAAAATGAAGTAAATATTATCACATCCCTATGGAGATTTCTTAAAGCAAAAATTGAACTCTGAGTAAGATTTCAGTGAAAAATAATTCATGTTGTTTCTATAGCTCTTCAGTGTGTGAGAATCCTATCAAGTTGAATATTATAGACAAAGAAAGCTTTTCATTTAGAGTCGATAATCTTCAACATATTAAATCTTCTCCAGATGATGGTTTGAGAAGTTTAAGGTAAAGGAAAAAAATGCTAATAAAAATGATCATGGATATTAAAAACTCATATAAGAAAAATAAGCATATCCATATATTTAGTTCATTTTTGAAAATATTAAAAGTATAATGAGAATTTATATGACATAATTAAAGCAATTACTTCTTAGCACTGTTGAATATTGTACACAAGAGTAAGTATAGCCCCAAAAATTGAATTTGAAAATAATATCATTAAGGAGATATTAAAAAATAGAAAATTTAAATAAAAATAGGAAGGTGTGTGGATTACATATTATCACTCATATATCAATAATATATAATACAATATAATATTAAAATATTATATATGTATATAAGTATATATATGTTTATTTATTTTGCAATAGATGAATGCAAATAGCATTCCACACCTGGTTGTTATAAAAAAAATTCCTTTATATTATGACACTGTATACATACTAGATTGGTTCATCGTTCTAAAAAGATCACCAACATAAAAATGTCAAGAAAAAATACCAGTGATACAGTATTATAAGAAAACCAGTAAAATCAGGTCTCTGCTGAAAGATATTCTTGATAAACTAGATTATAGGCAGTAGTTATGAGTTAGAGGCTATACTGTCGATTCAATTCAGTCCTTATCATGACCACAATATTAAAGTTCCAGATGGTCAGTTTTACCTTTTACACTTCAAAAATCACATTGGATTAACTACACATTAACTGATGATAATTGAAAGAAAACAAAGATAAACTGATTAATCTGATTACATGAAGTTAATAATTTCCATTCAAGGAAAGACATAAAAAAAGTAAAAAGTCATAGACAAATAACATAATAGGTAACATATCTGTAATTTCTAAATCTGACACAGAATTAATATTCTATTTCATTCAAGGAATTCCTGTAATGCATTAAGAAAAAATACATACAGGCAAGTTAAAAAAGAGGAAACCCCAAAAGTTATTAAGTATATGACAGATGTTGAAAACCACTTAAAACCTCAGAAATAAAATTTAAAATATCAATGAACTGCCATTTTATGCTTATTGTATAAAAATAAAAAAGCTGATAACTGCCAAGTTTTGGCAGGGGTGAGTAGACACAGGTAGGCTGGTAAGAATGTAGAATTGATGCTCCTATTTCCAAGATTTTGTATAGGGATATGTATATTTTTTTATTTTGTTTTTACTTAGTGAAGTGACATACGTGCACACCCCCCACACAACAATCTGATTCCCACATATACATCTAGAGAAATTCTCATGCAAGTCCGTAAGGGGTATAAATGAGAATGTTCATTGCAACTTTGTATGGAAGGAATTAGGGAAAATTGTCAGCAATGGAAGTGTGGGTGAGAAAAATGTGGTGGATGTACAGTATGCAATATCATGCAGCAGTTAGAATTGGCTGGATGAACACATTCCTGGATGCTAAAAAAGAGTGCTTTATGTTAAAATTAGAAAGCTGAAAGAGAACCATAAAATGATTTAATTAAATATATAATAAATGCATTATAGTTACATAACATAGTGAGCATGGTGGGAGTGGTGTATTGTCTTATAAGGGGATGGATTAATTAATCAACCAATTAAGCAATCAGTCAATATAACTGCAATGAGTATGAGAAAACCTAATATTTTCATATACCTAACATGATATACCTTGTGATAGTTCAAAAATAAGTCAGTAGGAATGAGCCTACTGCATTTGTTACTTTTACTTGGAAATAAAGGAACTGAGATCAATCAAATCAATCTGTGCTGGCCTGTAGGCTCACAAGATGTTAGCCTTCTCTCTATTGTTCCCCTTTTAATCCTTCGCTTGTGAAACTCAAGTGTAGAGAGTGGCATCAATGACGCGTTCTTACTCATGACAATTACTGTCATTGGACCCCTGCACCTGTGTACATAATATGCGATCAAAGGTCTATCGAAGGTTGTGTGTAGGACTGAGTGATCACACAGCAGACAATGCAGGCAAACTCGAAAGGCTGTTCACTGTGGCAGACAGAACTTGGAAGGGATATTTAAATTTTGGGAAAGCATCAATTAACATGTTCATCTGAATTTTATTTGTTTGATAATTTTGCTTTTATTCTGTTTATAAAATAGTTTTGCTATCATGGTTGTATAATATTTATAAGTATAAGGAATTTTACAACAGCTATTCTTCACCTTTTGACTCATTCATAACGTGGAAATAGTAAGACTTATTCAACATACAGCTGAGCCAAACATATAGTTGGGCCAAATATGATTATTAAATAAAAAAGACATGCAAAATCCTTTGAAAACAACATGTCACAATGCAAATATAAGGTGCCTTTTAGTGATTATTAAGTTCTAAACCCCTAAGTAATCCATATCCTCACATAATTATTGATTACTACCATGTTTTCCTGTCATTTGTTCAACTTGACCTTCTTTTTCTCTTTGTAAATAAGAAACCAACAAGTGTGGAGATGTGAAAAGGAAAGGAAAATAACAAGAAAGGTAGCATAATATGTAAACATTGTTTGAAATAATTAAATTTTGATGTGCACAAATAGAAAACACATAAAAATTGTTTGTTCGCAGATTATTAAAAGTACATTAAATATGTAGTATGTTCACACAGAAAATATTGTGGTAACGAGAACTCTTTCTCACTTATGTCGTTTCAATTATGAATTTTTTAAGGTTTTATAGTTTTATGGTAAAATAAAACTAACCTTATTATTCACTCAGTCCCAGTATTGCTTTATTTGGTGTGGTACAAATTGCAAAAAGATTTCCATAAATGTTTCCAGAAGAGCACTGTATTATGCAAAGCGAATTCAGTTTATTGGGGCACATTAGAATCAAACAACACTGTTAATATTTTATTTGTCTTAAAAACTACCTCTATTAATGTTTGGGGATAGAATGATCAGAAAACTCTGAGTATATTCTCCATTTTTATGCAAAATTTTGCAGAGGGGGAGGAAGAACTAGATCATTTTGCTTTGTCAAGTCTTGAGGTTAAAAAAGGAGAAAAAAACCTCAGTAAGGTTATGAAATTAAGCATGTTTAAAGTTGTCTGATGAACATCTCCTTTCAGTTCTGTACATGTATCTGTAAATTTGATTCCTTTCAGGAAAGGGGAGCTTAAGTGTAATGGCCCACCAACTGCTGTGTGCCCGCCTTGTCAGAGCACTGCCCAGATGGGGGAGAACAGGAGTCAAGGAGGAAGGGGGCAGACGGGGTGGAGCCCGAGGAGGGACACTGATGCAGAACACTTGAACCCCGGCCCTCAACTCTCACCACAAAATACCTAGACTTCAAAAAAACCCAAGTTTCTCTCACAATTGGGTATTCTTTATCTCCCCTTGCTTCCTGGAGAAAAGTAGCCAGATAATGTAACTATCACAATTAAATCAGCCTTACCACATGAAATTTTCCCCTAAAGAGAACAACAGACCACCATTGACACCAGAGAGGGCCATCCTAGGAAACTGGACACTCCCACAGCATACAAATGGATATTAATGACTGCCTCTGTGAGATAATTTTCTTTGAATAGCAACAACGCTGTCTTACTCATCATTTTGCATCATTAGGTATGTAAATGGTTCACTGTCTTGCAAGCTCCACTGTTTTTTCCACAGACTGGAAAGGTAAGACATTAACTACATTTTTTTTTTTTGGTCTTAATAATTGAGATAGCCTCTTATTTTGATTATTTGCTTCCCTTATAATTTCATGACAATCCAAACACTACATTACTAAAAATCTGTTCTTGAAATTTAATGCTAATTTTAAACATATGGCTTATCTCAGGATAGACATATGTGTTCAGTATAGATTTTACATATAAATAGATGGGAAATGTATTCAATATGGTTAAAAGTATTATGTATATTAGGTATATGCTGTTGTTTATTGAGATATTTCACCATTCATTGTATTATTAAAGTTTGCTGAAGTAAACAAGATTGTCATGTATCTATAATTTACATCATATTCACAGTGAATGAACAAATATAGTAAAATAGCAATTAAAAATTATTCAATGTCAATTTCATTTCATTGATATATTTGAGTAAAGACAATCAAAATTTTCTGATACTTCATAGTTCACTCACTGTGCAACAACTGCAGTGGTTTTGAAACAGATATTTTGTCTAAACAATGACAACTGGATTAGAGTGTCAAAAAATCAGTGAGTTATTCATTCAGAATTTCAAAAAATAACTGGATCCCAAAAGAACAATAAGTTAATTGATAAATAACACTTGGAACACAAGGTAAATGCCCAATAAATGTTAGCTTTTTTTATTACTAATATTAGTTTCAGTTTAATACAGGTTATTTACTTAATGTAATAGGAAAGTTCTCATTAACTTAAAGTCAACTAATGTAACCTTAATTCTCATTCATAATTTTTTGGGTTGAGGATATAGTCAAAGTAGAGAATATTGTAAGTGGAAATATCATTTAGAAAGTTATTGCAAGAGTCTAAATGATCAAAGAATGAACTATGAAAGAAGAGGTCATATGGAGAAATGGAAAAAAAGCAATATTTGCAGGAAAAACTGGTGAGACGTGGTGGTTGAGGTAAAGAAGGAGGAGGAAGCAGAAGAGGTTTTGGCTTCCTCCTTATAGAATATGGACTGTATTAAAGGACTGCCAGGAGGTTATAAGGTCTTGAGGTGAAAATGAGGAGTTCAATTTAGAATACATTCAAGATCAGTTTTTAACACGTGGAATCGGAAGGCCTGTGGGTCATCCAAAATGAAATGTCCAACACGCAATTAGATACTCAACTAGAATTTCAAAGAAGACATCATTTGGATTTATTTTTTTATATCATTACAAACAGTATATACATGGTATTTGTGTTTCAAAATTTTCATTTAATCCATGCTGTGTCACTATTTCACTTTTAGCCAGTCCACATATTATACTAGTGTCTCACTGATAAACATTCTATCATGTATACATGTTCTAAACCACTTCCCAACTAATTGTTGCACGTTTGAATTCTACTGTAGGAACAGAATTTCTATGCCAAGAAGGACTCTTGAGAGTGTCCAGTTCCACATTTTTAAGAAATGAGAAAATTAATTCCAGTTATGGGTAAGGTATCCAAAGTGGCTGAGATCAATAAAGGTAAGTTTATAATGACAACCCAAGGTTTTTCCCACTATCTCACACTGTTAATATCCAATATAAATGTCTTGTGTCCTCTGACTGAACCATTTTCACAAGCAAGAAATGAGTCATAAGAATATACTGTGAAATATGAACTTCACAGCACTTACCAGCACAATATACATAAGAGGTGTTAAAATAAATTATGTTTTGAAAAAAAATTGTGAGGTTTTTTGGGTCTAAAGTAATATGTATAGCTTTCATATGCCAAATATCATCCAGAGAAAGAGGTATGCTGAAATGAGTAATATTTGCCAATACAAAATACTTTGAGGACATCCTAAGCCAATGGATAGGTTCCCCGTAAATACTATATGAGCATTACAGGTTTTTTAAAAATGTATTAGAACTATCACATATATGAAAAAAAAGCCTCCTTAAAAAATCAAAACCTTTGGGAACCCTGTTTTTTTTTTTGCTATTATAAATGCTTTACTTTGAACATCACTCATTCAAATGAATGGTTTATATACATAATGCCCAGATTTTGTTTAAATTGTTATAGTGTATTTTTATTATTTTAGATTACTTTGTATGGTTTTATTCCCAACACAGAATAGAAACTCACAAGGCATAATCCTCTTTGTATCACTTCTTACACAATGAGTGGAGTTACACCATTCCATCACTGCTGAAATAGGGCATTAAGATTGGAAAATCCTCCTATAATGCATGGTCTTTTCCCTTTAAATAGGATGACTGCTGAATGAAAGGGTCTAAGTCATAAAATGTTCTATAAGTGATATTTTATATTGACACATTTCCTCCTATTCTGCTAATTTGGGTTGTGTGAACACAAACACACACACACACTCTTAAATCTTAAATTTATTCATAACTTTAAAATTTATATCTTCATACTTTTTCTTCTCTCTATAAAAATATTTCTAATATCATAAAATTTATTTAGTATGAGATAGCAATATAAATTAATTATCCCTTATATTTATATTAAAATGTCTCAAGAGCAAAAAACATAATTTTTTCTTGACTGAATAACTTCTTTTGTACTATTTTATCTCTATAGCCTGACTTTCTGTTTTCTATAACAATAGAGCAGAATATTGGTGAATGCTATGTATCACTGTTTTAAAATCTGGTAAATAGAGTGATTAATACATTTGAATCTAAATGTTTTACTTTTAATGTGTATATATGAAATAGTTAAATTTCAGTCTACACAATGAAATTCTTATGTTGGAGGTTCTAAAATGTTGACCAATGTGACTATAGTGTTTGTGTGTATGTGGCAGAAAAAAACAGAGATAGGGAGAGAATAAGAAGCAGAGAGAGAATATTTGTGTATCTGTTTGTTTAGTGGTAAAGATTTCTAGCATCTTTAGAACCTAAAAGATAGTAATTTAAATTTTATAGTAAGTTTTTTCCAAAATGCTCAAGAATATTTTCTCATAGATCTCATAAATAGTTAAGCAGTAGAAAAGAGGCTCTATGAATTATAAAAAGAAACACAACTACTACAGATTTTAAATCAGGAAAAACATGAAGTCAAAGCAAATACCAAGTAAGGCTAAGATTTTGTAACTTGAAAAAATTCTATGTGATGAAGAATTTCTGACCCTCCTAGAATAAATATTTGCTGGTTACTAGATACATTGTTATAATTTTAAGACTAATATTCTGTATTTTTACCATACAATATAATAAATATATAAAGATTGATGCACCATTAATGAAAATATATAGTTTATATAAAACACCCAAACAGATGAGTATTTGGATGTTTGATTTCTCAGGAGAATTTTCAAGTGTATGAAACTATTGTACTACATAATAGGAAGACAGTGACATCTTTAAAAATGTGATTTAATTAAATAAATCTATTTTTATCCAGGCCTCTATTTATAATGAGAAGAGTTACCCAACAGTTTTAGAGACCTGTAAAAGCTGGAAAAACTAAAAGGAAAAAATAAATCTGTAAAACCCTATTTATGAAATCTGCCCATTTCTAGGGAAACCAAAAAGCAGGCAAAGCCTAAAATAGTACTCCATATGCTTGCAGCTAAACTCATTTACTTCAACTGCTGATTGTCAGTAAGGCAAAAGCTCCTAAACCCACCCACAAAAAAAGCAACCCTAATGTCACTTCCCATGTCCCCACATGCTGTGCTTTTCTTGAATGCTTTCCCCATGTGGAGAACATGCCAGTCCATCATCACAGCAAGTCCCCATTCCCATACCCACAGCTGAGGTTTCTACTTGACTCTGCCCGCAGTTAGACTCTCTCACTTCCAATACAAACTGATTGATTGAAGAAAAAAAAAGGATTTTATTTTTTGTAAAACTATGACAATTTTTTTAAGCCATCACCATTTGTAAACAACTAGCAGAGGGCTACAGCTAAATAACCAGATGAATGACAAAATGTAAAACAATGCCAAATATGTTGACCAATAATAAAAGTTCCAAAATATTGAGATATTTGTTCTTATTAGTGGCAAATCTTACCTGGAAGTTTGATTGATTGACTGATTTTTAATTTTATTATGGAACTAAATATACCAGATCAGAGTAACTCATACATGTTAAATTCCATTTATCCTTAAATCCCTGACTCCACTTTATTTAGTTATTAATGTATCTTACATTCTATAATTTCATTTCCTAAGAAAATGTGATATACATTTGCAAATCCTTCCTATTTTTGTTCACTTTTGCCATTGATAGTTTTGGTGTTTGATACCCTTTAATGTAGCTTACACTTAAAACTTAGATTTAAGAAATTAAAATAACTCTGATTTAATATTAACACATTTGAGTAGAAAAAAACATATAAGGGAATTTGGGTAGTGAGGCAAATCATTTAGGATTAGGAGTTGAAGCTATCAGAGACATTTATTTGGATTGCATGAAGAGCCATACATACCTACAACTGTGAGAAACATGTTGGCTGTGACAAGGCCAAATGAATTCCGAGCCACACATTCGTATCTTCCTTGGTCAGCTTGCCCTGCGTCATAGATGGTTAGCATGCCTTCACCACTGACATGGAATTTGCCACTCTCAGTAATCTGAACACCTGCCTAAGGAGTGAAAAGAATTGTCACTGGAGCACTAGGGTGCCTGGGTGGCGCAATTGGGGTGCCTGGGTGGCGCAGTCATTAAGCGTCTGCCTTCAGCTCAGGGTGTGATCCTGGGGTTATGGGATCGAGCCCCACATCAGGCTCCTCCTCTATGAGCCTGCTTCTTCCTCTCCCACTCCCCCTGCTTGTGTTCCCTCTCTCACTGGCTGTCTCTATCTCTGTTAAATAAACAAATAAAATCTTAAAAAAAAAAAAAAAAGAATTGTCACTGGAAGAAAATATGATTCCTTAAAATATAACATCTTACATTTTGTTTGATATGGTTTCATTTGTTCAACAAAAATCTACTGAGCATCTACTGTGTCAAGCATTAAATGAGGTATTTTATGAATCTAATGAAAAGAAGAAAAAAGAGAGAACGCGCTTTCTAGGAAGTGTGGTTTATCTTTCTCTCTTGATTAAAATGATAGTCAAAATTCAATTATGTAATTATTTAATATTATGAACATTTAAAAATCATTTCAGTGAAAGAATACATAGTTTATTCATATTTTTCTTACTTCTAGAAAAGGACTCTGACAACAACAATAAAAAAATTTGAAAAGAAGGAAAATTATCATAAATCTACCAACTAAAAGCATCAAAATATTTTCATGTTTCTGATTCCTCTTGTTTTTCTTCTTTATACGAACTCTTAAGTTTTATGTAGCTGCAAAGCTTTATATATCATTTTTTCTCAATTAAAATTATACCTTAAGAAGATAAGATGACTATGTTTCATATGAAATTATCAAAGTGTATCAAAGTGTATTCAGTTATAATTAGTATAGATTTATGTACTTTTCATTATTATGCTATTAATTTTTAAAAAGGAAAATAAATTGGCTCTCTAGGACTGTGGTGGAGTGGAGCAGGGGTAGAGATGCTTCTTTCCTACCCCTCCCCCAAGAGATTCACAAGAAACTGAGGATGGAAACTGCTGTTTCAAAAGAACTCATTCATACCCCAGTGATGACTAGTAGATGAGAATGTAACCAGAAAGTTTCAGAGTGAAAAAAAATTCTTCATAGGTCTTCAGATTCTCACAGTTGTCTTTGGCCACTACTAGAAAATAAGCCCAAGGTGATGGATGGCTGGTAACTCAGGGTAGGAGATGAGAGGAACTAACAGGACCTACCAGGTGGAGGGCAGATGAAAAAAGACCAGACATACAGAAGGCTAAGAAGTGACCAGGTGCAAAAGCAATAAGGTCCACGGGGTTTTTCCTTTAGGACTACCTCCCTCCACTTCCTCTTCCTGGACCATCATTACATCTTCTTTGCAAAAGTACTCCCTTCCTATCTGCTCTCCTTACGTACTACCAGAACTCTCAAGCTAACCCTAGAGTTCTATAGCCTTTGCTTAGAGTCTCTAAGCTATCAGCTAGCTTTCCAATAAATTCCTTATCTGCTTATTTTGGGAATAGCCTAATTCACATCTATCTTAACCTTGTGAATAGAAGAGGATTATTATAAAGATTAAATGTGAGAGCATTCATAAAACATCTGGCATATAATCAGCCCTCAATCAATTCATTTGGGATTAAAAGCTACCTTTTAGAAATTAGACTGAGCTATTTTGCTGATACGATTATATGATACAGTATTTAGTATAATGTCAAATAAGGCTTTAGAGACTGACCAAAATGTGTATTTTTCACATTTCCTATTTTTAGTAAAAAATATTTGAATTATATAATATTACATTCAAAAGAAATTATAAAAACTATTCAGACTACTTGAAAGTACCTGAGCCTAAAGGTTCAACTTTGAGACCACTAAATTTATTTTTTATAAAGAACTGCCTGTGATGGCCAGCTACAGCACAAGAGAAGTGAGTCACCAAACCTCAAAGAACCAAAAGAAGTAAAATATATAAATAAGAAGCTATTATTTCTTTAAAGTCACTCAAGTTTTGAACCTACAGAAGGACTTTTTTCATGTTACTTTGTTTTAAAACCAAGTTTTTCATTCTTGTTTCAGCTAATGCCTTACTTTTATTTCATTTCTGAGTTATTAATTCAAATTCAAATTCAAAATTGTTTCTTGCTAGTTACTAAAACTCTTAATTTACAAAAGACAAAAGCAATTATTCCTTAGAAGAATTTAGTTATGCTTATGAAGCTTTCATCACCAAGCAAATAAGAAAGGATAAATTTATCAAAGCCCTGAACCAAAACCAGATGTAGTCACTTAAAAAAATGAACAACAACAACAACAATAACAACAACAAAAAAGCTGGAAATAAACTTGTTTCAGTGTAAAAAATATTACTTGCTAGCAAAATTCACAACAGTAATAAATCAATGTGAGAATCACTACCTCTTTTCAGTGGGTCAATACATTTGTCAATGTTTTTAATATTACTATACCTTTAGTTGAGATCTTACCTTGTTCCAGGTAATTATGGGTTGTGGTTCTCCTTGAACATGACATGGAATATTTATATTCTTGCCAACCTCTACACTTGCATCCTGAGGTAGTTGAGTAAACACTGGGAGAGCTGTGGAAACAAATCAAAATGACATCATGTCAATACCATTTTTGTCAACATGTGCCATCTAAGTCAAATCATATAAATCTGGATATGATATTGTTTAACCACACTAGTGTTTTTAAAAGCAATTACTTGGACATCAGAGAGAGTAATAAATATCAAAGCCAGGGTACTGATAATTAGGATAGAGATAAGAACAGAAAAAAAGAAAGAGAAATACACAAAGCCTTTAACCTTGATACTTTAACCCTAACATTCAACCTTAAATATTTTTATTATTTATTTCTTCAGATGAGTAGTGGGTACAAAGATTTTAGTACTCTTTTTCAATATCTTTTCGTAAGCCTGAAAAAAAGATATATGGTAACATCAAAAGTTTATTGCTGTCTAAAACAAAGACATTCAATCTTACTTTGTGTCCTCAAAAAACAAACTATCGTGACTGACCTAATATGAAATAGATCTTTGGAATAACCCTATAACTATTAATAACATTGTAACCCTATAATCCTATATTTTTTAAATCCCAAAACATACATTTTTAGGAAAGAATTAAAATCTTTTTACTAGATCTAGAATTCTATCCAACATAGAATCTCTTCTAGAAACTAAAAGAGGAAGGCATGTTTCCTTCTTTTTAGAAGGCTTATCTTAATACCAAAACCAGATAAAGTCAGAACCAAAATCAAAAAAAAAAAAAAAAAAAACCAAAAAACCTATAGACCAGTACCTCTCATTAATATAGACACAAAAATCATTCATAAAGTATTGGCAAATAGAATTCATCAATATAAAAAATGTTTATACACCATGACCAAAGAGAGTTTATTCCAGGGGTACAAGACCGGTTCAGTATTTGAGAATCTACTATACAAACAAATTAAGAAAAAAAAAAGTCCTCATAATTTCAATTAGTGCAAAAAGTGTTTGACTAACTAAAAACTCTCAGAAAAATAGTAATAGAGAGGCTGCACAACTTGAAAATGAACATGGACAGGAATATGGTGGAGGAGTAGGGAACCCTAGTTCTGTCTGGTCCCTGGAATTCAGCTAGATAGCTATCAAATCATTCTGAAAACTGCAAACTCAACTGGAGATCTAAGAAAAGAACTGCTGTAATTCTACAAAGAGAAAAATGACCACATTTTGTGAGGTAGGAGGTGAGGAGAAGTGAATCTCAGGTGATATATCAGAAGATAAACCCTGGAGGGAAGGAGACAGGTACCATAAAGTAATGTAAGCAGTGGAGGGTAAAATTGAAACTTATAGAAGTCTGCTCTGGTTGGGGACGTCCCTGCCTGAAAGGTGCTCAGGTGGCAAAGTGGGGTGGAATCCCAGGTGGGACAGTGTGCTCTCTGGAACCCCAGGGTCACAGAAAGAAGGGAGGTGCCTGAGAGCAGCAGCATTCCCAACCATTGGAGCAGGGAAGCCAGCTGCAATGGGGTTGTTCAGGAGTGGGCTTTCTGCTCCCTGTTTCCATCAACCACAAACTGCTGCACAGTTGAGTGACTGTTCTCCATCAGGGGCACAGCAAGAGGCAGAACTGCAGCAAGAACCCCCCTCCCTCCTCCTCTATAAAGTTTGGAGACTCCAAATTGGGTCTCCTGCCTGAGATAAAAACAATCCATCAAAGGCTGGGTGAACACAGTGTGGACAGAAAACAGGGAAACAAGAGTAATTGATTGCTTTTCTGTGAGGGCTCACTTAAGGGGTGGCAAGAACTGTGGGGCAAGGGGGGGCAAGTTCTGTGGATCTCTATCCACAGAACTTTCAGCTCTGTGGATAGAGATCAGGACACTGCCCATTTCTTTTTCATTTTGATCCCCCAAAGTGGTGTTGAAAGACTTCAGAGAACAAAAGCCACATAGAGCAATCCAGAGCCACTTATACTGAGCCCAGGCCCCTGGCAAGGGGTATGCAATTCCACCAGACAAAGACACTTGAGAATCAGCACAACAGGCCCCTGCCCAGAAGAACAGCAGGAACATCCTGCTAACCATGTTTTCTGATCATACAGAACTGCAAAATACAGAACAGCATTAGGGGAAAATAGTAGAGAGAATTCATGTTTTTTTCTCATTATTTAGTCTTTCAGTTTTATTTTTTTTCCTTTTCAACTAATTTATCACTCTTTTTAAAAGTCTTTTTTAATTTTAATTTTTACATTTATATATTATGTATATATTTTTTCATTTTTGGCTTCCTTTCATTGTATTCAGTTTTATTTGTGTATATATCTATACACAAAATACATATATGTGTATATATATATACACACAGGTATATATATGTATTTTGTGTATAGATATATACACATGTATATACATGTATACATATATATATACATATATATTCATTGTATTCAGTTTTATTTTGTATATATATAAATGAAATATATATGTATATATACACATGTGTATATATGTATATACATATATATATACATATACATATGTATATTCATATACATAAGCATATATATGTGTTTTTCTTTCTTTACAATTTTGGGATCTAATTTCTTTCTTGTTTATTGTTCTTTTCTGTTCACCTGTTTGATTTTATTCTCTCTCTCTCTTTTTTTTTTTTTGGTATCTGATCTCTTCTGATTTGTTTAGTGTGTATTTTTCTAGGGTCATTGTTACTGTTTTTGTATTTACTCTCTCATTCATATATTCTTCTCTGCTAAGAACAACAAGATGGAATAACTCACCCCCAAAAGTAGAACAACAGGCAGTACTAACTGCCAGGGACTTAATATGGACATAAGTAAGAGGTCAGAATTACAATTCAGAATAACAATTATAAAGATACTACCTGGGCTTGAAAAAAGCATAGAAAACACTAGAGAATCCCTTTCTGGAGAAATAAAATAACTAAACTCTAATCAGGTAGAAATCAAAAAGGCTATTACTGAGATGCAATCAATAATGAAGGCTCTAACTGCTAGGCTAAATGAAGCAGAAGAGAGAGTAAATGATATAGAAGACAAAATGATGGAGAATAAAGAAACTGAGAAAAAGAGGTAAACAACCACTGGATCAAGAGGGGAGAATTTGAGAGATAAGTGACTCCATAAAGTGAAGCAATATCAGAAAAATTGGGGTCCCAGATGAAGAGGAAAGAGAGAGAGGGGCAGGAGGTATATTTGAGCAAATTATAAGTGATTTGGGGAAGGAAATAGGCATTCAAGTCCAGAAGGCACAGAGAACCTCCCAAAAAATCAAAAATAAGTCAACATGTAGACATGTAATAGTGAAGGTTGCAAATTTCAGAGTCAAAGAGAAAATCCTAAAAGCAGTTCAGGAAAAGAGGTCCTTAACCTACAAGGGTAGAAACATAAGGCTGGCAGTAGACTATACACACAGACCTGGCAGGCCAGAGAGGACTGGCATGATATATTCAGCATGTTAAAAGAGAAAAAAATATAGCCAAGAATATCCAGCAAGTCTGTCATTCAGAATAGAAGGAGAGGTAAAGAGCTTCCAGGACAAACAGAAACCAAGGAATCTGTGATCACTAAACCAACCCTACAAGAAATATTAAATGAAATCCTTTAAGTGAAGAAAGAGCCCAAAAGTAACATAGACCGGAACAGAACAGAGACAATATACAGAAACAAAGACTTTATAGGTAATACCATGGCACTAAATTCATATCTTTCAATACTTACTCTGAATGTAAGTGGGCTAAATGCTCCAATCAAAAGACACAGGGTATCAGATTGAATAAAAAAGCAAGACCCATAGATATGCTGTTTACAAGCGACTCATTTTAGACCCAAAGACACCTCCAGATTGAAAGTGAGCATTTATCATGCTAATGGATGTCAAAAGAAAGCTGGAGTGGCAATCCTTATATCAGACAAATTAAATTTTTTAAAAAGATTTTATTTATTTATTTGAGAGGGAGAGAGATCACGAGCAGGGAGGGGGAAGGGTAGAGGGAGAAATAGACTCCCCACTGAGCAGGGAGCCGATGTAGGACTCCATCCCTGGGGTCATGACCTGAGCCACAGGCAGATGCTTAACTGACTGAGCCACCCAGATGTCTCCAGACAAACTGGATTTTGAACCAAAGACTGTACTAAAAGATGAGGAAAGTCACTATATCATAATCAAAGAGTCTATCCAACAAGAGGATCTAACAAATGTAATATTTATGCCCCCAACACATGAGCAGCCAAGTATATAAACCAATTAATAAGAAAATTAAAGAAACACATTAATAATTATACAATAATAGTAGGACTATAACACCCCACTCACAGTGATGGACAGATCATCTAAGCAAAAGATCAACAAGGAAACAAGGGCTTTGAGTGACAAACTGGACCGGTTGGACTTCACAGATATATTCAGAGCATTCAATCCTAAGAAGCAGAATAAATATTCTTCTCAAGTGCACATGAACAGTCTCCAGAATAGACCACATACTGGGTCATAAATCAGGTCTCAACCAGTACCAAAGATTGGGATTATTTCCTGCATATTTTCAGACCACAATGCTTTGAAATTTGAAATGAATCACAAGAGGAAATTTGGAAGGAACACAAATACATGGAGGTTAAAGAGCATCCTACTAAAAAATGAATGTGTCAACCAGGAAATTAAAGAACTAAAAAAATTCATGGAAAAAAATGAAAATGAAAACACAACTGTTCAGACCTTTGGAATGCAGCAAAGGTGGTCCTAGGAGGGAAGGATATAGCCATACAAGTCTGTCTCAAGAAGAAAAAAGTCTCAAATACACAACCTAATCTTACACTTAAAGGAGCTGGGGAAAGAACAACAAATAAAGCCTAAGCCCACCAGGAGAGGAACAGAAATCAATGAACTAGAAACCAAAAGAACAGCAGAGCAAATCAATGAAACTAGGAGCTACTTCTTTGAAGGAATTAATAAGATCGATAAACCCCTAGTCAGACTTATCAAAAAGAAAAAAGACCCAAATTAATAAAATCATGAATGATAGATCACAACCAACACTAAGGGAATAAAAACAATTATAAGAATATATTATAAGCAACTATATGCCAACAAATTAGGCAATCTGGAAGAAATGGATGCATTCCTAGAAAGCATATAAGCAATCAAAATTGAAACAGGAAGAAATAGAAAACCTGAACAGAACCATAA
The DNA here is from genome assembly GCF_023065955.2 of Ursus arctos. Classification (NCBI taxonomy): domain Eukaryota; kingdom Metazoa; phylum Chordata; class Mammalia; order Carnivora; family Ursidae; genus Ursus; species Ursus arctos. Next base: position 11,483,544 of record NW_026623078.1, read on the forward strand.
CCAGCAAGGAAATTGAAGCAGTAATCAAAAATCTCCCATCAAACAAGAGACCAGGGACGGATGGCTTCTCAGAATTCTCCCAAAGAAGAATTAATACTTACTCTTCTGAAGCTGTTTCAAAATATAGAAATGGAAAGAAAACTTCCAAATTCATTCTATGAGGCTAGAGTTATCTTGTTCCCAAAACCAGACAAAGACCCCACCAAAAAGAATTACAGACCAATGTCACTGATGAATATGATTGCAAAAATTCTCACCAAATTACTAGCCAATAGGACCCAACAGTACATTAAAAGAATTGTTCACCACAACCAAGTGGGATTTATTCCTGGGCTGCAAAGGTGGTTCAAAATCCACAAATCAACCAATGTTACACACTACATTTATCAAAGAAAGGACAAGAACTATATGATCCTCTCAATAGATTCAGAAAAAGCATTTGACAAAGTACAACATGCTTTTTTTTTAAGATTTTATTTATTTATTTGACAGAGAGAGAATACAAGCTGGGGGAGCGTGAGAGGGAAAAGCAGGCTTCCCATTGAACAAGGAGCCCGAATGCGTGGCTCCATCCCAGGACCCTGAGATCATGACCTGAGCTGAAGGCAGCTGAGTAACCTACTGAAACAGTCACATGCCCCGACAGCACGCTTTCGTGATTAAAACAATCCACAGTGTAGGGATAGAAGCAACATACTTCAATATCATAAAAGCCACCTACAGAAAGCCCACAGTGAATATCACTCTCAATGGGGAAAAACTGAGAGCTTTTTCCCTACGGTCAGGAAAACAACAGGGATGTCCACTCTCATCACTGTTGTTCAGCATAGTACTAGAAGTCCTAGCCTCAGCAATCTGACAACAAAAAGAAATAAAAGGCACCCAAATTGGCAAAGAAGAAGTCAAACTCTCACTCTTTGCAGATGACATGATACTCTATGTGGAAAACCCAAAAGACTCCACTCCAAAAGTGCTAGAACTCATACAGGAATTCAGCAAAGTGGCAGGATATAAAATCAATGCACTGAAATCGGCTTCATTTCTATACATTAACAATGAGACAGAAGAAATAGAAATTAAGGAATTGATCCCACCTACAACTGCACAAAAAACCATGAGATACCTAGGAACAAACCTAACCAAAGAGGTAAAGGATCTGTACTCTAAAAACTACAGAACACTTATGAAAGAAATTGAGGAAGACAGGAAGAAATGAAAAAACATTCCATGCTCATGGACTGGAAGAACAAATATTGTTAAAATGTCTATGCCACCCAGAGCAATCTATATATTCAACTCAATCCCTGTCAAAATACCATCAACATTTTTCACAGAGCTGGAACAAATTATCCTAAAATTTGTATGGAACCAGAAAAGACCCTGAATAGCCAGAGGAATGTTGAAAAAGAAAACCAAAGCTGGTGACATCACAGTTCCGACTTCAAGCTCTATTACAAGCTGCAACCATCAAGACAGTATGGAACTGGCACAAAAACAGAAATAGATCAATGGAACAGAATAGAGAACCCAGAAATGGACCTCAACTGTATGGTCAACTAATCTTTGAAAAGCAAGAAAGACTATCCAATGGAAAAAAGACAGTCTCTTCAACAAATGGTGTTGGGAAAACTGGACAGCCACATGCAGAGGAATGAAACTGGACCATTTTCTTACACCATACACAAAAATAGACTCAAAATGGATGAAAGACCTAAATATGAGACAGGAATCCATCAAAATTCTAGAGGAGAAAATAGGCAGCAACTTCTTTGACCTCCGCCTCAGCAACTTCTTACTATACACATCTCCAAAGGCAAGGGAAACAAGAATAAAAATGAACAATTGGGATTTCATCAAGATAAATCTTTTCCACAGCAAAGGAAACAGTTGACAAAACCAAAAGACAACATACAGATTGGGAGAAGATATTTGCAAATGTCTTATTAGATAAAGGGCTAGTATCCAAAATCTATAAAGAATCTATCAAACTCAAAGAACAATAATCCAGTCAAGAAATGGGCAGAAGACATGAACAGACATTTCTCCGAAGATATAAAAATGGCCAACAGACACAGGGAAAAATGCTCCAGATCACTCGGCATCAGGGAAATACAAATCAAAACCACAATGAGAGACCACCTTACACCAGTCAGAATGGCTAAAAATAACAAATCAGGAAACAACAAATGTTGGGGAGGATTGAGAGAAAGAGGAAACCTCTTACACTGCTGGTGGGAAAGCACGCTTGTAGAGCCACTCTGGAAAACAGTATCGAGCTTCCTCAAAAAGTTGAAAGTAGAGCTTCCCAATGACCCAGCAATTGCATTACCAGGTATTTACCCCAAAGATATAAATGTAGTGATACAAAGGGTCACCTTCACCACAATGTTTATAGCAGCAATGTCCGCAATAGGCAAACTGGAAAAAGCCCAGATATCCATCAACAGATGAATGGATAAAGAAGAAGTGGGATAGATAGATAGATGATAGATAGATAGATAGATAGATAGATAGATAGATAGATAGATAGATAGATGATAGATGTATATAGATAGATAGATGATAGATAGATAGATAGATAGATAGATGATAGATAGATAGATAGATAGATAGATAGATGATAGATAGATAGATGATAGAAAGATACACACACACACACACACACATACACACACACACACACACACACACACACACATTGGTATACTACTCAGCCATCAAAAAATGAAATCTTGCCATTTCCAATAATGTGGATGGAACTAGAGGGTATTATGCTAAGAGAAATAAGTCAAACAGAGAAATACAATTTTCACATTATTTCATTCATATGTGGAATTTAAGGAACAAAACAGGATCACAGGAGAAGGAAGAGAAAAATAAAACAAGATGAAATCAGAGAGGCAGGCAAAGCATAAGAGACTTTTAACTATAGTAAACAAACTGAGGATTGCTGGAGGGAGTGGGGGTAGGGGGATGGGGTAACTGGGTGATGGGCATTAAGGAGAGCATGTGATGTAATGAGCACTGGGTGTTATATGCGATTGATGAATCACTGAACTCTACCTCAGAAACTCATAACATATGATAAGTTAATTATTTGAATTTAAATAAAACAAAATAAAATTTATTATTTTTAAAGATATTATTTATTTATTTAATAATAAATATATTATTTATTATTATTTATTTACTTGTCTCAGAGAGAGAGTGCACGTGTGAACAAGTAGGGAGAGCGGCAGGCAGAGGGAGAAGCAGGGAGCCTGCTGTGGGACTTGATCCCAGGACCCAGGGATTATGACCTGAGCAGAGGGCAGACACCCAACTGAGTGAGCCACCCAGGCATCCCAAAATAAAATTAAATTTAAAAAAAAGAAAAAGAAAATGAACATAGACAAAAACCTACAATAATCATTTACTTAATGGTGAAAGAGTAATTGTTTTCCCCTTGTGATATGGAACAAGGCCAGGATGTCTGCTCTCAGATCTCTGACTTAACATAGCGCTGGAAGTTCTAGCCAGTATAATATGACAGGAAAAAAACATAGAAGACATACAAATCAGAAAAGAAGAGATAAAACTGTCTCCATTTGCAGATGACATTAGTGTCTATACAGATAATTCTAGAAATCTACAAAATACTTCAAAGTGAGCTCAAAAAGATTGCAGGATACAAGATAAATGTAAAAAAATCAACTGTGTTATATATTCAAGCAATGAACATAAGAACACAAAAATTTAAAAAAGAATACCTTTTACAATTTTTCAAGAACATTAAAATATTTATGTATAAATCTAACAAAACGTGTGGTACTTGTATGCTGTAAACTACAAAATGTTGTAAGAAATCAAATGTGATATAAGTAAATTAAGAGACACATCATATCCATGAATTAGAAGTCTCAAAATAGTAAAGATGTCATTTCTCCATGAATTGATAATAGGTTTAATGCAATTCTTACCAAAATTCCAGAAAGATTTTTTTTGATATAGACAAGATTATTCTAAAATTTATATGTAAATGCAAAGGAACTGAAATACCTAAACAATTTTCACCAAGAAGAATAAAGTGAGAAGAATCAATCCACTAGATTTTAAGACCGATTATATAGCTATTTTAATGAATACCGTGTGATAGTGACTCAAAGAACTGCATCAACAGAACCCAGTATGCCCAACTGATTTTAAGGTGCAAAGAAATTCAATGGAGGCCTTTTCAACAAATGGTGCTTGGTGATTGGGTACCTAAAGGGGGGGAAAAATGAAGCACGAACTATGTCTCACACTTCATACAAAAATTAACTCAAAATGGACAACAAACTTAAGTATAAAATGTAAAACTATAAAACTTTAAAAAGAATAGGAGAAAATCTTTGGAATGTAGGACGAGGAAAAGAGTTCTTAGATCTTGTATTGAAAGTGTAATCCACCAAAGAAAAAAATTATAAACTGGATTCCATCATATTTTAAAACTTCTGTGTTGTGAAAACTATGTGGAAAGGATGCAAAGACAAGTTTCAGACTAAGAGAAACCATTTACAAGCCACATACACAACAGATGATTAGTGTCTAGAGTATACAAAGAATCTTCAAAATTCAACAATAGAAGACCAAACAATTCAAATAGAAAATGGGCAAAAGACATGACATTGCACTGAAGAGAATATACAGATGCCAAATAAGCCTGTGAAAAGATGCTCAACATCACTAGTCATGAGGGAAATGCAAATTAGAACAACTGTAAGGTATCACTACATATCTGTCAGAATGGCTAGAATAAAAAATAGTGACAACACAAATCACTAACAAGGATGCAGAGAAACTGGACCACTCATACATTACTGGTGGAAAATGCAAAATGGCAAAGCCACTCTGGAAAAGAATTTAGGAATTTCCTTAACAACTTAAAGATGACACTACCATTCAATCCAGCATTTGCACTCTTGGGCATTTATCCCAGAGAAAGAAAACTTACTCTCACACAAAAGCCTGTACATGAGTGTGTATAGCAGCTTTACTAGTACTAACCAAATTAAAACCCAGATGTCCTTCAATGAGTGGATGATTAAACAAACTGTAGCTTATTCACACTGTGGCATACTACTCAGCTGTAAAAGGAATAATTGATAAATGATTGGATAATCAAAAAGACAACTGATAACACACAAAATCTGGATGAACCTCCAAATAAATATGCTGAATGGAAAAACCCGTCCCAAAAGGTTACATACTATATGATGCTATTTATATAACATTATTGAGACAAAGAATTATAGAAATAGAGAACAAATTAGTAGTTGCCAGGGTTTTAGTAGGTGGAGTCTGTAGCTTGGTAATGAGTTTGGATCTCTTTGTGTTATTGCTTACAACTAAATGTGAATCTACAATTATTTCAAAATAAAAACTTTAAAATAAATCAACTATGTGGACATGTAGGGAATAATACACACCAAACTCAGGTTAATGGCAAGTAGGTTGGAGTGGAGAACAGATGGAAAAGAAGAAGAACAAACAATCTTTAAGCACATTTGTGATGTTTATTTCTTCATTGGAGTAGTGGGCATAAGGGCTTTTCATCATATCTTTCTTGATGGCTTTTTGTATGACTGAAATAAAAATAAATGGTAACATCAAAAATTTATTATGAAGATAAAAATATTCTGTTCTTGAAGCGAGAACTGTATTTTGTTATAGTCAAATCTTCCACTCTATTTAGATTTGCTAAAACTAAGGCTTATAGATTCCTGACAATGCATAGCGGACATCTCATGAGGACTAGTGACTCTATTAGGCAGTGACCTTCCTGATTCACCCAAGGAATCTCTAACTAACACTTCACATCATGCCCTCCATTATCTGATGTCCTGTATCTCTAACCATGTTCACCTCCTGTCTTATTAGCTACTCATTACCACCACTTACCCGTCATCACTTACAATCTTTTGAAAATACCTAATACCACACCCTACAGCAAAACCACCTCTTCCTCCTGCTCCATTATCTCCTCATTTTGGTCGCTATCTAGATTGCTAGGAACTTTCCTCCTTCTTCCTGTTGACCAACCTGTCTAGTGTCATTCCCTTTTCAGCCGGGATCCTAAGTTTCATCACCTCTACCACTTTCCTTCCCAAACTTTCAACTCCTTTACCCCATTGTCCTTCTGTTCAACACACTGGCACTGTGTTCTTCATGCCTGTCCTTCAAAAATATCTGAAGTGATCATGTGTCCTGGTTTATCAGAGACAAACGTCCTTTGTCACTTCCGATCCTATTGAACAACAATAAAAAATTTGTCTCTCAGTACACCCTTCACCAACAAAACATCAGCATTTTTTACTCCACAGGAGAAAAACAAAAACAAACAAAAAGCCAAAACAAGCCCTCAGACTATAAATACTTCAACTTCCTACACTCCTCTTTCATAGAGGTACTTCTCTATATACCCATTCCTGACTGCCCTTCTCTCCTCATCTAAAGTGAAGAAATGCCTCTTATCTTATCCTTCAGGCAAATTGCTTCATTGAATTTTGCAAATCCCATCCCATCTTGCCACCTGAGAAATCTTGAACCACTTTTTACTCACTCTCTTCCATCTTTCTGCCTTCTTCCCTTAAGAAAATACTCAGAATAATAAGCTCTTCCCCTTATTTGCCCATATCCTTACCTCATCTTCAGTGTCACCTTCTTACGGCTTGCCTTCACAAAGAAATGTCTTGGAAAAAAATAGTCTCCGCCTACCTGCTCCCCTTCCCCTTTTCACAGAAGCTCATTTCCCTTGACTGCACGAAAGCTGTTCTTCAGGTCCTTAAATTCAGAATCTTAAAAAAAAAATCAGTTTTTATAGAAAGTACCTTTTTGTAGCTTTGACCCATTTGATCACTCTTTCCTTCTGGAGATAATTCTTAGCTTTTGGGATTCCTTTCTCCTCTGAGATTCTGTGTCATCCTGAGGATTTGTTATGGTACAATTCACAGCTTTTCTTTCTTCTGCCTTAAAGGAATTCCCACCTTTGGCCCTCACATCTTCTTACTCAACTAAATGACTTCATTCACAACCATAATTCTAAAGGACTTCATTCACAACCATAGACTATACAACTTAGCTTCATGCTCATAAGCCAACCATCTTAGAGACATCTACATTCAGTCCCAACAAGCATACTAAATGCAACTTTCTCCAAACTATACTCATTATCTGTCCCCATTTGCTAATTTATCTGTCCCTTTTGCTATTGAACTAGAAATTTCTTCATATATTACAAATAACAAAAAAACTTGTCAGTTATATATGTTGCAAATATCTTTTGCTTCTTTTTTTAAAAGTGAATGGAAGATATAAATTATAATGTAGATGACTTTATCAATCTTTTCTTATTGTGATTTTTATATTTTGTTCTAAAAGTCTTCTGTACTATTATCATAAAAATCTTGTTTTTATTCATAAATATTTAAATATTTTTAACATTAAAGTCCTTTTTAAATCTGGAATTGCTTTTTGGCGTACAGGGTAAAGTGAAGATACATTTCATGTTTTCCCTGTGACCAGCTCCCTAGCACTATTGAGGAGATCTACTTTCTGTAGATGAGCAGTACTACCACTGTAATTAATGTCTTTCTTTCTGTTCCATAGGTCAATTTGTCAATCTCCATGCCAATAACACAAAATGTTAATTACGATAGATTGAGAACCTCTTACTATAAGATTCTCTTAGGTATTCTTAAATCTTTGCTCATTCATATGCAGTTTTAACCAACCTTTCATTTTCTACCAAAAACCCTTCCAGGATTTTCACTGGAATTGCATTGACCTACAAATCAATATTGAAAGGACTAATACCTTTACAGGAGGATTTGTCTTTTAAATTTCTTTCAACAACATTTTTTTCCCTACAAGTTCTTGTACATCTTTTGTTAGATTTATTTATGTTTTAAATTTCATTTTACTGTAGTAAGAACACTCACCATATATCGCCCTTCTTAAAAAATTATTAGTTACTAATCAAAGGGTATAGAGTTTCAGTTAAGCAAGATGAAGTTCTACAGACATGCAGTACAATAGTGTATGCATAGTCAACAACATATATTGTTAGATTTATTTTACCTAAGTTATACTTTCTTGTTTTTTTAAGACATATCATTTAAAAAATAAAATTAGGTATTCTGTTTGTTTGCTGATGTGTAGAAAGAAAGAAAGAAAGAAAGAAAGAAAGAAAGAAAGATATTTTTACCTATTAATGTTAACTAATAATCTTGCTAAACTCTTATTATTTCTGATAGTGTATTTGTAAATGTTTCTGAATTATGTATGAGGAAAATTATACTACATATAAATAATAAAATCATATGCCTTCTTTCTAAATTCATAACATTTGTTACCATTTCTTTTCTTTTTGCACAGGCTAGGACCTTCCATTACAGTGTTGAGTAAATGCAATCTTCTTTCTACTCCCAAAGGAAATATTTCTAACATTTCATCTTGAAAAACATCACTTTCAAAATGTTCCCTAGATTATCTATAAAAAGCTTTTTTTAAGAAAACATTTCAGTTGTTTATTTCTGTATTGCTAATTTCTTAATAATGGAGATATGACAAATTTAATCAAATGTTTTGTGTACATCTATTTATTAAAATCATAATTTGTCCTCCATTAATCTATTAATGTCATTGGATTCAGTTGGTCAATATTTTCTATAGAGATTATTCTTAATTTTTTTTCTCATAATACCCTTTATTAGTTAAAGTTGGTAACTATTTCCTGTTCTATTCTCTGTAATAGTTTGTATAAGGCTAAATTGATCTTAGAACATTTACAGAATTTGTCTACAAAATAACTGCCAGATTTTAATTTTTTTCTTATCTTTTATTTAAATAATTTGTTGATTTTCCAACTCCATCTTTTTCACCTTTCTGATTTGAATCCTGTAACCATATTTTTTTTTATTTTTTCTACCTACCCCTGATATTTTGCCAGGTATACAAGATTATACTACTTTAATTCCAATAATCATTTTCCGAACTGATATTCCATTGTTAGGTAGTATTGAATTATGTGATTTTTATTCAATGCCACATCATAGCAATTATTATTATTAATATTTGATACAGAAAATATTTTAACATTTCCTACATGTTCAGCAGTTTCTTTGTTCACCTTTGCATTCTTTTTTGAATATCAGTCATTCTTTCAAGATCTTTCTTTTCTTTAGGAATTTCCTTAAAGTAGTATTATAGTTGGCAAACATTCTCAGTTTACTGAAAATATCTTTATTAAGCCCTTGTTCTTGAAAGATTGATAGTTATACAACACTATATTTACTGTTATTTTTCTTGAGACACTTTGAAGTTTTTTTAAAAGGTTTTATTTATTTATTTGATAGAGAGAGAGCATGAGCAGGGCGAGGGGCAAAGGGAGAAGCAGGCTCCCTGCTGGGCAGGGAACTTAATGTGGGGCTTGATCCCAGAACCCTGGGATCAGGACCTGAGCCAAAGGCAGACACTTAACCGACTGAGCCACCCTAGTGCCCTGAGACACTTTGAAGTTTTGATTCCTGATATCTTGTGACTTCTATTGCTCCTGATATGAAACCTGTTGTTAATTTAATTGATATAGGTGATTTGCCTTTCCTCTCTAACCAGTAATACCACTACTGTGAATTACCCATTGAGTGAGGAAACCATATCAGCAGAGACTATGAAATAACCAGCTGTGAGAAAAAACAATTGGCTAAAAGGCCACAAGCTGACCTGGGTCTCCCATACCAGGGAAATGAGCAGTAGGGGAACCTCAATATGCCCTCTGAATATAACTCACCTAATGCTGGAGAACTAGCCCTGCAGAGGACCCTGATGACCAGCTAAGACCTTATAACAAAAAAGAGAAGGTCACATTGCCATTGGCTTCCCATTAGTGAACTTGTCCCTTCCTCTCCATTTCTTCTGGACCATCACTAGCAGGAATAATTGAAAGATTAAAAGGAAGAAAGTATACAAAAAACTAAACCTTGCCCTTTCCCAGTCCCTAACACTCAGATGGACGCCCCAATCTACTAGAGTCACCTGCTCCAGCCTGCACTGAGAAGGCCAGGAAAAGAACTGAGTATACATTGTGAGATTTAAATATTGAAAAGAAGAGATGGAGCCTCGTGGTTTGGGAGCATAAGGTGGCATTTCCGGTTTTTAATGGTCCAACAGCAACAGGGAGGATGAAAATCAGAAATGTACTGCTAGTTTTGTTTATAAAACTACCAGCTTCATTTTCAGGAAAATTAGGGAAGCACTAAAGCCCACTCCACCAAAAAAGTTGGAGTGAAGGGCTACTTAAAACAGAGAAGATGAAGTAGAGATGTGTGTGGAAGAGGCTATGACACAGATCTCAAGAAGGGCCAGGCACATACATTTCCTGACTAGAAAGACATCTCCAGAACAAAATCTGCATCACATGCACTTAGTGCTATTTTTCATATGTTTACCCAGTTATTCCCAAAGGTTTTATTGAATTATCTTTTCTTCACTCAAAGGAAATGCCATCTTTTTCATTCATGACATTCCCATATGAAAGGGAATCAATTTGTAGATTATATATTTTGTCTTAATGTACTATCTGGGTAGTTTTAATTTATGTAGCTTTATTATATATTTTATAATTTAGTATGAAAAGTCCTCCTCAATTATGGTCCTCTTTCAGAATTTTCCTGGTTATTCTTTCTTATGTCTCTCGGCTAATTGTAATGATTTGTCTCTCCAAATCTAGTGATAGGAATGACAGCAGAAATCTTTTCTTTAGTAAAAATATTTATACCATTTCTCTATTAAGCAGGATTCTGACTAATTAGTTCAGTAAAGCGAGGGTAATTTATAACAAATCCTAAAAATTCATTAAAATATTTAAAAGGAAAACTATCTTGTATATCTATGCAAAAAATCCAGATATGTAAATTTATCATGTTAAAGAAATGTCTGTTCACACCTATGTTAACTAAGAGTTTCTAATGAGAATAAATGTTGAATTTTAGCAGATGTCTTTTTATCATCTATGGAAGGAATCCCTATTTTTCTTCTTAAATGCATTAAGATAATAAAATATATTAATAGCTTTCCTATTATTGCACTATATTTGACTTTCTGAAATAAAAACCACTTAACAATGGACTAATATTTTTTCATGTGCTACTGGATTCTTTATGATTTATAATTATATTTATTTATTTACATTATTGGATTTTTTGCATAGATACACAAGATAGTTTTTGCTTTATATATTTTAATGTATTTTTAGGATTTTGGTATCAAGCTTAGTTTTGTTTTACTAAAAATATTTCTGGTGTGTTTTTTATTTTCTAGTTCCTGAAACAACATAAATAGCATTAGAATTTTTGTTATTTATAGATATGACGGTCTTCCTTGGGAAGGCACATGTCCACATACTCTTATTGGAGAGAGCTCTTTTGCAAGTTTAATATTCAAAATAATTAACAGTCTATTAAGCTATGCCAGAGAGTAACAGCTGGGTATCTGCACTGTTGTGATCTTTGGCAACTTTTTTCTCCCCTACTATATCCTGTTTATATTTCTCTCTCTTCTGGAATTAGTTTTCATTAATTATATGTTTCAATAAAATTATTAGTTTCATCCAATGTTATATATATATATTTGCATATACTTGAACAAAATATTAGTGGAAAAAATAAAACCATTGCATAGCTAAAGGTTAGAAGCATCTCTGGAGTGAATACACTGTTGAAAACATAGCAAGGGACATATGTTGGTTATATGTAACTATGTTCACCACATTAGAAATTAAATCTGAGAACTTAAAAATGTATTTACTTATTCAAAAATTACAGTTATAAACTCATACAATTTTCAGATAAATAACACAATTTTACGAACATTAATTAATTTTCCAAAAATAAAAGTAATAAATGGAGTAGCATATTGTTCTACACTTTTGCAAATCTCAACAATTTTCCAATAATAAAAGTAATGAGTGGAGTGACATGTTGTTCTACACTTTTGCAAATCTCAATAATTGAATAACTGCTTTTGAGTTCAATCTCTTGCAATTAGTCATGTTAGTTGAAGTATATGAATAAAATATGGCCTCACAAAGATAAGTATTTGCAAAATGTAGGGATATTTTAAAAGTTTTTTCAGATAATTGTGAAAAATCTTTGATACTACATCAAAATTTGACAACTGATAGCCTCTTTTGCCAATTTCTTTCATGACGCATCTATTAAAGGGCCAAGATTTAATAAAGGTAGTATCTTCCCCCTGTTTTGTAAATAAAATTTACATTTTAAATAAAATTACTTTCTTTTTCCCACTGCAAGGGAAGAATATATGAATTACTAGTACAGTTTGGTCCATTGTTTTGGTTCATGCTAATGCTTCAGCACTTTTATTCACCATTATCTTGGTACTATCAAGGCAAATGTCAACCTAGTGGAAAAGGCAAACAAGATCTTGATATTATTATGAGATAATTTTAACCTAAAAACCCCGATAAAAGGTCTTGGAAGTTTCCTCCACTGACAATCCACAGAACACACTTTGAGAAACACTTCACTACACACAAAATGGGGCCTACAAAATATTGTCAAGGGTACTGGTAAAAAAAATATTGTTAGTAATTTCAGAGATAAAATGGTTCCACCTGCTATATGTTTACTTGAATTCATTTAACTCTTCCATTCCCACTGTCATGGATGTTCAGGTCATCTAACACATCACTTGGCTATGTCATAAATCTAGTGGCTTCTTATTTTTAGACTTTCTTCACTTCAACATTTGCCTATTCATTTTGGGCTGATTAATATACTATGTAATAGATCTGGCCAACAATTGAAAAGTTCCATGGCCTATAGTCAAGATCTGATGCATTCTAACTCCACCAACCACCCCAACCTTTTCTTCCCTACAACCCTCTCCCCCACTCTTTTCACATAGTTTATGTTCAACATGTAGGGCTCTCCGTTTGCTAAAAAAATTTGTTTCTACATTTGTGCCTATTGCAAATAATATTTTCTTAACTATGGATATTTGATAAATTTATCAAATTCTTCCACGTGTCAACTATTAGATTAAATAATATATTCTAATATTAATTTCAACACAGTGGCATCTTACAATATCTTAACAGAGTGGAGGAAAAGAACCCTCCCTGGGGTAGGAGCATGCTTCTAAATTGAGATCTAGAGGGTCAATGGGAGACATTGGTGGAAGGATGTAACAATGGAGCAAAAAGAGGACAAAACTAAGACCATTAACTTCAGCATCTTCATGCTATATTTTATTTGACTACAATGTGTTGATTTGATATGTCCTCCTTTTAAAAAATGTAGGGGTGCCTGGGTGATGCAGTCTGTTGAGCATCTGACTCTTGGTTTCGTCTCAGGTCATGATCTCAGGGTCGTGAAATCAAGCCCCAAGTCAGGCTCCATGCTCAGTGCAGAGTCCCTGAGTTTCTCTCTCTCTCTCTCCCTCTGTACCCCTCCCCCACATGCTCCCTCCCTCAAATAAATAAATAAATCTTTGAAATAAAGATACTAATGTAAAAACCTCCTGATTTTTAAATTAGTTAAATTAGTTGAAAACCAATTCAAAAGTAATTTTAAACAATCTGCAGAGCAGATTTCAACATTTCCTCTTAGAAAGAATGAACCAAAGAAATGGGGTTTTCCAAGGGCATGGCAGTTCCCTTCATCTTCAATAGTTTTTTCAAATCTTCCCATGCATTTCAGCTGCTATTTGACTACTTTCCCTAATATCCTTTTTCCTCTTCATAGAACCTTAACTTGCATCAAATAAATAATAATAAACATTTGATATGTTGGAAATATAGTGAGAAAGGAATCAATAATAGATTGTACATAGATATTAGTTCAGTGTAATTTTATGTCTATGCCTCAGCATTACCAAACATTTCAACATCACAAATATTTCTTTTTACATTTATATTGTTACATCTGGCCAACCTTTGTCTTTATGCTTTATATGCTCTTATCTAAATATGTGTTACTTCTGTGTTTAGATCTACTACATCAAAATAAATTATAGCCAATTTATGGAGAAACCTAGGAAATTATATTTAAATGTAAAACAATGCTAAAAATGCAGTCTAGGCACTATATATACATATATATATTACATATGTAATATATAATATATATATACATATATATGTGTGTATATATATATATAGTAACTAAGTTCCTCCATTTCAACATAAACCAGTAACCAAGAAGAAATTTCAAGAGTACTTTATAACAACCACTTTTTATCCTTATACTGGAACTATCTTTAAAAATTTAAGCCTTGAGTTTTCTTTTTTTTACATGTCAGTTAATGATAAATTATGGACAAATATACCAACCTCATACCAGAATATTACTATTTATGATAAACCAAAGTACTGAATTTCATGATGAGTCTGGAGCAAAGTGTCTGCAGTATATTCCCAATAACACTGAGCATAAAAGATACATCAATGTAAGACCAAAATTCAGACCATCAGGTGTGAGCAATGTATCTTTCTCTGAGCTAGTCTCTGCAGGTAGGGCTAATTAACTAGCTTTGCAAAAAATGTAAGAAAACACAAAATGATATTTTTGGAAGAAAACATGATATTAATAATTAGCATTAATAGAAACAAAATCCTCAAGTTTGAAAAAAAAGACTGGAAGAAAGTTATAAAATTTGTAATTTCTTAGATCTTATAAAATGAAAATTACCTAAGTAATAAAGTCCCCCGGGGATGTGTATAAGACACAAAAAGGCACTCCTCAGGTATGTAAACCCAATCACAGCACACATTACCTTTGGGTTTTACAGTCAGCTGGACAGATGCTTTTTTCACTCCCAAAGGACTTACTGCCTGACATTCATATTGGCCTTGGTCATGATGTGCTGCGTGGTCAATTCTCAAAGTGCCAGAGGAGAGAACTGTATGCAGACCTTCCTGAGGGAGCTGCCCTCCTGCAAAGAGGGAAAGAAAATACTTTTCTAGAACGGTGTGATCTTCTGGTGCTGGGTAAGGGTTGGGATCTCTCTGGAAATCCTCAGGGTCACAATACTGGGACCGCTCCTCCTAACGCTCCATTTGGGAACTGGGGCATCCCCCTTGACCAGCCCCCAGCAGGAGAACTGGTCAGCTCCCTTAATGAATTTCTCCACCTTCATGTTTTCCCCCCTCAGTTTTATTTTCCACAGTTAGAGTGCAAATTTAAAAACTAACCTTATTACAACATTATCCTCACTTATGGTGGCGTCTTATTATTCTAAGGGGGCATGTGAGTCATTGCACAGGCTAACCAACCACACGTAGTTCTATAGCTTCATTGTCTCACTTTTTACTTAATGGAGCTCAAACAAGGTAAAATTTTGATAGGATAAGAATTGTTTTTGCCTTTTTTATTTTTTAATAACAGTTTTTATTCCTACATTACCCCCCAAAATGATTACTAAATATGATTTTCAAATACCTTCATAACATTTGTTGTCTCATGGAGGTAATATTTGTAATATAAAAACATGATGGAATTACAACATTTACGGTGCTGAGACAGAACCTTGAGAATGGTGGTTTTTGTGACACTCAGGCTGCTAACCCTCACCAGTCATACCCCCCCAGCCAACATGGCACTTTGCAACCTCTGAGCTTATTCTGCGTTTACACTCCTTGTGGCCATTAACAAGTTAATGGATTGTCATTCTCAACTATTACAGGGGCAATATGTGTCACAGCTAAATAGTTAACCTTTATTGTATAAACAAATAATAAATAATGGATAATAAATTAAAAAAATAAATAATAAATTTTAAAAAACTCTTTACCTTTGTTAATCTTTATTGACTATGTACACAAATGAGCCAAATACTCTTCTAAATGTTTACGAGTATAAATACATTAAAAATAACCCCCACAACCACCCAGTGTTGTAGAGGATATCATCACTCCCAGCATATAGGTAAGGCAGTTCTGGTAAAACCACAGGGAACTTACTTGCCCAGGGTCATGCAACTAGTAAATGAAGGAGGGAGATGTGAATCTTGGCTTTCCAGCTTCAAAGTTCAGCTCCTAACCACTCTACTCTTATCAAGATGAGAGCAGAAATTTTAGCCAAAAGAAGTTCACAAATGTTGATGTGTTTAGAATTTAACCTAGTTACCTGAACTAATATAAAAGTTAGCAATTCAAAGACCAGAGAAATCTTAGAGGAGCTCTCATCTCAGAGTGTAGACCTTAATCTCTAACACCCCAGGGATCACTGGAAGTGCCCAACCCCTCTGGTGTACCCCACACCCCTTCCCCCCCACTTAAAAGACAGCAGCTTTCTGGGCACCTGGATGGCTCAGTCTGTTAAGCCAGCAACTCTCTGTTTTGGCATGATCTCATGAGTCAATGAGATCAAGCCCATGTAGGGCTCCATGCTCAGCAGGGAGTCTGCTTGAAGATTCTCTCCTTCTGTCCCTTCCCCTACTCGTGCTCTCTCACGTGCTCTTTCTCTCAAATAAATAAATTTTTTAAAAAACCATTATTTTTTTAAGGATTTTACTTATTTATTTGAGAGAGAGAAAGCACATAAGTGGACAGAGGGGCAGAGGGAGAGGGAGAAACAGACTCCCCATTGAGCAGGGAGCCTGAGGCGGGCTTAATCCCAAGACCCTGGGATCATGATATGAGCCTGAGGCAGATGTTTAACCTACTGAGCCACATAAGCACCCCCACCCCAATAAAAAGCATTCTTCAAACAAACAAACAAGCAAACAGTAGCTCTCTTTTATCCATTTAACATGCTAGAGTTTTCCTTATGGTTGGTTTCACTGAACTTAAAATTTCACTTTGTAATGAAATAGAATTCTGGCATTTAAAAAAAATATTTAACAGAAATTATAATGACATTTAATTCAAAGATTACATCTTGTGTGATGTTTTCATGTCCATGATATATCTATGATAATTAGTTTAAGCTGTTTTTTTTAATCCTCTCATAATAAAGAAGGTATTTATCTCTTTCCACAATCACTCATCGTCATGCTAATACCTGCTTTGGTCCAGGCAATTATTGGAGGTGGGTTGCCTTCAGCTTCACAGAGAAATTCTACAGTGTGTCCTTCTAGCACCACTTGATCCTTGGGGATTATTGTGAATTGTGGAGGAGCTAAAGAGAATGAAAAATGGTATCAAAATTAAAAATTACTCTATAAATTGTTAATAGTAAATGAAGAAAGGAAATATGTTTAAATATGCTGCTTAATTAGAATTTGTTTCCAATTATTTACACAAAAGCTATTAAGAATGTGTAGGTGCTTGTGTATGTTTGTGTCTGCTTGCAAAGAAAACAAAAATATGCATATCTGGTTTGCAAAGCAGAAAAACAGTAGTAAGAAGGAATTATTTCTAAACCTTATGGAATCTGCTTCATATGTTATTTACTAACTGCAATAGACATATATAAAATCACAAATTGTAGTTGAACCATTAACAAAATTGTTTCTTCCAAACTTTCATACACATGATAAAATTTGAAACAAGCTGCTCTGTTTACTTCAGGGGAAAAAAATGTTTCCTATAACATGCACTATAATACCTTTTAAAAACTCATATTTAAATCAAAATTTCAGGATTTCCAAACGTTCAGATCTTTTACAGTTGAATTTGTTTAAATAGTAAATAGCTAATAGATGCATATACAGTTATACAATCTATTCATGGTTCTTTTACTAATATGAAAAAGAAATCTACACGACCATTTAAGGACAAGATGATCTCCAATAATACCTAAGTGATGACATTTTCCAAACAACTTTCTGAGATGACCTGACCTCTTCTCCTTGCTGTTAGATTTTTGTACTTAACCCCTCATTGCTCTTCCTCACCATCTGGATTTACAAGAATCATGATAAAATAAATAATATTTGGCAAACTGTATTTGCTTCAGCTTTCATATTGTGTTTAAGTAATAAAGACTTTTAAAAGTCTTCAATTCTAAGTAAGGCATTAGGCTAAACAAATGGTAAAAGATAAATTATAAGGTCATAAAATTCATGTAAGCCCTCAGGAATGCCAGCGAGATATTTGTAATAGAGTCTTAGAAAAGTCAAGGTGGAAAAAGCCCACAGATAAGCAGGCTTCATGTTCCACAGATGAAGAATTAGGGTTGAACTGAGTAACTCTCAGAGACACGATGAGAATTTAGGCCATTCAACCCCCAGCGTGATGTTCTTTCTGGAACATTACATGAACTTTTTAAATTGCTAAGAATAACTTGAAGTGAGCAAAAATATTTCTATGTTAAAAAATGAATTCATGACACAGTAGAAGAGCTATAAAGCAAAAGTAGGTAGTGGTTACGGCAAGTCATTCCGTCAAGGCACAAGTGTTGAGAAATTTGACTTCAACTTTTTAATAGTGACTAAAACTCACAACTAGCCACATCTGGCATTGTTGTATTTCATGTGTGGCATTGTTATATTTTATATGTTCTCATAGAAAAAAAATATATTTATGTATATATTTAGAAAAAATATATTTTTAAACCAAGACTATATCCTACCAAAAAATAGGAAAGACACTTTACATTTGTTCCTTGCAGTAAAATGACCAATTTGCTAGATCAATGAAGAAATTTGATCTAATGGGAAGAAAACCCAGAAGAGCTAAACATCACAAAGGCAGGTAGTGTGGGCTGGAGGAATTCAATAGGAATAATGAGTTGACATTTCTGGGCCTTTCACTTACAATGGTGGTCAGCAGTCCCACCTCCGATACTAACACACCACATGCTTAGATGAAGCGTTTTCCTATTTTATTTAAATCCACCTTTCTGGTGGATTTTACAAAACCCATGACTGTGATGCCTCCTACAAAAAAACATTTTTATTTACATCGTTGGTAACTATAGGCCCTTTCATCTAAGTGCTCAATACTGTGATTCACACCTTTCATTGAAGCTGTTTCTTTTTCATTTTATCATTTGTTCAGCCAGTCAAAGGAAGGAAATTAATTTGTAGGCAGTTGTGTTCTTGGCTTCAATGGACATTCAAAGAACTAAAGAAAATTGATAGAACATCTGTTAAGATGACACAGAAAGGGTACATCTTAAAATATTTAGTCTATGCACTAGGCAAATAAAAGAAGCCTCTTTTATAAATGTATCAAATGATTAATGGACCATTTCAAGACCAATTAAAAATCTCAACACATAGACCTACAAGTAACCCACCTACACAGTTACAAGGGACAAAAGAGAAGCAGATGGCAATTTCAGTGCACACTGCCTGGTAAAAAGAAATCGTTAGCGTATTGTGATATGAGAAATGAACAGCACCATAAATGTTGGAGTTTGGTTACACGTGAACTGATGTAGATGGAAAAATAGAAACTAAACGCAAGAAGTAGAGATACGAAAGATTAGAACAGTATGAAATAAAGGACCTGTCAGATGTAAATGCATGATTAGGCATTATGCTTCCAAACACCATATATTAAATATAAAATAATGCAAGCAAAAAAGACCCCAAATACTATTTCTTTGTAAGCATTTTTCAATCCTGACACATAGAAAATCTAAAAATAATATTTGGGTCCTTTAAAAGTAATTTCCCCCAGGAGTTAGCAAAGACATCAAGAAAAATTTTCATTTCTACACCTTTTTAGCATATAGAAAATGTTTTTCATGGTATTAACATTTTTAGGGGAAACGCAGTTTTTTTCCTCAGACACAACGGAAACAAAGAATTATTGATCTACTTAAAGAGTTGATATTAAACAAAAGCAATTTAGAAAACATTTACTGATTTCTGAAAACCCAGGATGGATGAAGTACTGTGACTTCCAGTGGGTCAATTCCTCTGCTCTCCAGAAGCCAGCACTCACAGCCCCAAAGTTGCCCCAACTCCATGTTTCAAAACTGTTTTCATGGAGCTCCTGGGTGGATCAGTCATTTAAGCATCTGCCTTCGACTCAGGTCATGATCCCAGGGTCCTGGGATGGAGCCCCACATGGGGCTCCCTACTCAGCGAGTAGTCTGTTTCTCCCTCTCTCTCTGACCTTCCCCCACCTCATTCCCCCCCAATAAATAAAAATCTTAAGAAAATAAAAATAAAAAAACCAAACTTTTCATTCTGTTTCCCAGGGTCTGGTTTTTTGCTCGGTAACATCTTATGTAAATATGTTACGTAAAATAATATAACTTCTTAAGTAAATTATAATGTTCATGGCTCCAGGAAGCCCTAAAAATGTATCACTGTAAATTACTGTACTCTTGTCAGCTGATGAAAAACGCTTTTGGATACAACAGGACGTTTGGCATCGCTCCAGTAAGACTGACATTCTGATGCTTACTAAACCTCTAAGCCCACAAGGAGTGTTGTCTGTGCGCACAGGTGCACACACACCTAACCCCACACACACAACCTCTACGACAGAAAGGGAGGCGCAGCCCAGTGCAGAACAAAAGCATAGCAGAAAAACATGAGTTCTTTACAACAGGATTACATGCCCATGCATATAAATCACTTGTGGTGTTCAGAATAGTTTTATTACTGCTTTGTTACACAGCACAGGCCTCTAAGAGCCATCAACATATTCCTAAACTACGTTAGTAGACAGGTTGGTAAGTGACTATGAATACAGGGCACAGCATTTCCATTTTCATATCTGAAGTGTCTTTCCTACATCTGTGAAGTATCCTGAAGCACAAATATCTTTTGACAGTTTGCTGTCAAATGACTTCATCTCTTTTGTTGTTAATGGTGATTAGCATTTGGATAAAGACTGAAGTGAAAAAAAATCCAAGTTTTAACATGAAGCAGATTCATTTTGAAAATTCTATTATGTCAAAAATAAATGGCAAATACAAAAATCTCTTCACTGATTCATGACATTATTTTTTTTAAGTTGAAAAATAATTTTCTGAGTATGGCAGCATGAACATTTCAATCATGACCTCCTGCTCCCATACCTTGTACAATTATGTTTGCTGTAGCTTGAACAGAGCCTTGATTATTGTTGGCGTGACAGGTAAATTGACCATGATCCTGCAGGGTGACATTCTGCAAGTACAGTCCTCCAGAAGTAGCCAGGTGCCTGGATTCATCCAGGGCCTCTCCGCTGCCCCTAGTCCAAGTAACATGGGGGTGTGGGTGGCCTGTGGCCATACATTCCAAAGTTGTGTTGGTGCCAATTAAAACCTCTGTGTCCTGGGGCTGGATTATAAAACTAGGCTTGGCTAAAGGAAAGAAAAAAACAAAACAAGACACAACCAGTAGCAGTTAAGAAGGTTTATTTATTCTACGTTGTGGTTTTTAAATTTTTGTCAATTTCAAAATGCCTTTATACTAAAATATTACATATATACATTAAATTCTCAAATAGTTAAATCTAAAATATCTGGATCTTAAATCTGGATTTTATATAAACATGTAATTTTTTTTAACAGACTGCTTCCCTCGATGTCACGATGGATCGTAGACACAGCTAGTGCCCACCTTTTTTTTAATTTTAGGGGCAAACTGTTCCAATGTTCCCATTGGAAAATATCCCCTTCTCAGACTCTCTTGCAGTTAAGGGTATCCATGTGACACAGTTCTGCCAATAAGATATAGGCACAGAGTTTCCTTCCCAGATAAAAGAGCAGTCCAATCATTGCCTTTCCTCCTGTTTGCTACCTGGCATTCCAGCATGAGTTTGGGTTACAAGAGTCAACTTGGGACCACAAGGTGACAATTATGAAGGGGAGAAAAAGGTCCCTATGCAAAGGACTGACGAATAGAAAGATATCATTGCAGCATTGGGCTAATGTGGCAGGTCTGCCCAGACTCCTGCACCGCTTGTGGCATATGAATAAACCGCGCACCCATGCGCACACACGTACTGTGTTTAAGCCGTTTCTCATCAAATTTTCTGTCACTTTCAGTCAAATATAATACAAATTGATTGAGCCACTAAGTATTCTTGTAAATACAAAATTTGGACTTCCGTATGGGGTGTTCCACTCATTGATTCATAAGAGTTTCATCTTTTCTGGAAATTTCAATCTCAATTAAAGACTTGCAAGGGTGTTAAACATGCTTAGTTATTGGTTCTAATTTGGGGGGTCCTTAATTTCTGAGATGAATATACCACTAAGAGTAGAGATAAATTTATTTTGTCTAATTCAACAATCAAGATTTAATTTAATTTTAACAATATAAAATGCTAGGTGTTGGAAAGATAGAAAGATGCACAAGACATTCCTTTCTGGGGCACCTGGGTAGCTCAGTCAGTTAAGCGTCTGCCTTCAGCTCAGGTCATGATCCCAGGGTCCCGAGATTGACCCCTACATTGGGCTCCCTGCTTAGCAGGGAGTCTGCTCCTCCCTCTGCCTGCCACTCCCCGTGCTTGTGCTCTCTCCCTCTCTCTCTGTCAAATAAATAAATAAAACCTTAAAAAAAAAGACATTCCTTTCCTTGTAAGATTATGCTTTAGCTACGAGGACAGAAGACAAATCATAGTCTGAAGAACTACATCATACCTTGGAAATCATTATATTACAGTAAGTTGTAAAGTGCTATAGAAAAATGGAAACAACTATTATAATAATTGCGGTACAAACAGTTTTTGAAGTGAATGAATGGCAGTGGAAATGAAAAGGAAGACAATCTTTCTAGAAGTTTGATAAAACAAGATAGCAGTGGAGGCTGAATCTGAAGTTTTGGGAAGATATTCATAATATCAACAGTGATGGCAAACATAAGATGAAGTGCAGGTGAATGTGCTTGAGGGATGTAAAAAGTTTACATGTGAAAACGAGCAATAAGGCAGTAGTGAGATCAATCCAAATCTCAGGAAAGATACCGGCAATAAAATTTTTGATGTGTACATTAATTATTCAAGTTGGATGTTTGGGAATTGCTTTAAAACTCAAAAAGAGCTCAATGGAAGAGGAAACAATGTGCTCAGGGCAGTCAGACTGGATGAAAAGCAGGTGGAGAGGGTGTGAGGAAGGGCACAGTTGAGGCAGGCCGAAGACCTTGGGAAAGAAACAGAGGACCTTAGCAAAGGATCAGGAGGAAATGGTGCCCAGAAGTAAAAGTAGGAATAGTCCGGCGTGCAGTGTCAGGCTTGACCTGGAGGGGAAAGTGAATGATGTTTTAGAAGGAGCTAGTGGGTTTGCCATTTATAATTACTGACAAACTCTGTAAGGAATTCCCATATTCAGCCAATCTCTGACTCAAATGCATTATTTCTGTTGAAGTGACACTTCATTCAGGGATGTTTTCTCTACTCCCTCTGTCACTGCCCTTGTCACTACTCTCCTCTGCATCATCACAACAGCCTGCTGACCTCCTCACCTTACTGTGTCCTCCTGACTGTCCTCCAAACTGCTGCCTGGGAGATCTTTGTAACAGAAAAATCTAATTTTGAAACACTTAGAGTACAGTCATGAATGATTTGACTCTGCCTTACAGTTCATCAAATCCCACGCAATTCCCAACTCTCCATCTGTATCCTCCAGACATCCAGAACTTCCACGTCTTGAATGTGGGCTGCTCTATCTACCTTTACTGCCCTTTCCACTGCCTCAGTTCCACTGATTCCCTCTGAGGATGGTGGATCATCTTCTGAGGAAGCTGGATGAGTAATCAAAAGGACTCAGGTAGCCTTAGGACAGCACGTATTGCAACTGGAAAATAATAAAACTAAGGCAAGAAATTAAAATAAACTGCAAGAGAAAAAACCCTCAAGTTTTTGAGAAAGATTAGGAAGTGACAGACAATGGCAACTGTTTTACTTTTAAGCATTCCATACTTTAAAGAAGCAATTAAAAGTCATTTTCTAGTGCAAATAACTGATGGAGAACTGATGTATTTACATTAAGTTCAATCAAGAGACATAAAAAGGATTGTACCTGGAGGATTGGAGTATCTGAGCATGGCATTCTGTGTCTTGACCTCCCCAGCTGAGTTTCTGGCCATACACTGATATTCACCTTGGTCTGACTCACGAGTGTTTCGGATCATGAGTGTACCATCATCAAACAAGTTAAGTCGAGTATCATCTTCCAAATCCAGTAAGTGGCTGGAAATACACATTTTACATACATATTATTTAATCCCAATCATATCAAAAACACTTAACAAGACTGAAAATGTAGGACTTTATAAATATATTTCATGTACATCAACTTGGCGATTTTTTAAATTGTCTTAATAATTCAGATCATTTTAATTTAAATCGTAGTAGTCCCTTCCTATTTCTGAGATTGTATCCTAAACACAGGTTTCAAGTCAAGACATGATAGAAAGGAAAGAGGTTTAAATGTCCTGCTTTCCAAGGCAGCATGAATTTAAACACTGAAACCATCTCTCCAGTATGAAAGAAACTTCAGCACATTGTTATACCTCTGAATTCCTATTTAAAAAAAAAAAAGTGGAATCATCAAATGGTGACATGTAAGCTTTGCACCACTTTTCTGCGAGTCATTCAGTTGCACTTAAATTTTGTTGAAGAGTAGGGAAATATTCATATTCAAGGCAACATAACTCAAAGCCAAGGATAATTATACGACATGGCTTTAAATAAACACACCCATTTACCCAGTGGTTGGATGTTAGGCCCTCTTAACTGAACTGGACCATTTTGGAGATACTAGAAAAATGCTGTTTATCAATTGAAATGGAATATCCATTGAACACAGTAGTGAAGACTACCACCCAGAAAGTTCAGACATCAGTAAGTTTCAACAAAATTTTTTTTGGTCTTACCAGGGTTCTCTTTCCCCTTTAAAAATACTGAATAATCATGTGTGAGGAGGAATATAGATGTTCACATGAGTATGGTTAGTACTATAAATGTATTAAACATAAAGAGTTTCCCCCAACACACATTCATCACTCAATAGACATTTATTAAACACTTACTATATGTCACCCATCAATAACACCCTTAATAGAGGAAAAAGTCCATTGAGAGGATTTTATTTTTCTTTTTTTAATTTGTTTGTTTTACAAAGCCAACGGCTTCCAAGTAAACATTGGTCTACTAATTAAAAAACGTGCCAACACTGGGATGCCTAGGTGGCTCAGTCAGTTAAAGCATCTGCCTTTGGTTCTG
Source organism: Ursus arctos (assembly GCF_023065955.2). NCBI lineage: Eukaryota > Metazoa > Chordata > Mammalia > Carnivora > Ursidae > Ursus > Ursus arctos. Next base: position 11,508,640 of record NW_026623078.1, read on the forward strand.
GTCATAATCCCAGGGTCCTGGGATCAAGTCCCACATTGGGCTCCTTGCTCAGTGGGGAGCCTGCTTCTCACTCTGCCTGCCACTCTCCCTGCTTGTGTTCTCTCTCTCTCACAAATAAATAAATAAAATCTTTAAAAAAATGTGCCAACACTGAAGAATAATAACTCATTTTATTTTCATATATGTAAAAACTAAAGCACTAAAGAGATGGAGAAACCATCCTTATTCAGCAATTTTCATCACAAAGGATAAAAAGGCACATAATGGTGATATTTCACATCCATTCTTTTAGAGTGGAGCAGAAGAGAAGACAGGACAGATAGAGGCAATCTGTTCTTCTTCACCCACTGAAAAGCCTAATTTTAAGAACTACCAGTTAGTCAATGAGAACTTTAAGTTCCAATTTTTGAAGACATTAGCTTTAGGGAAAACAATATTGCTTTTCAATGGCCAGCAATGCAAAGCATAGGAAACTAGATGTTAGATACTCCTGTAAGTATAGACGGCCACAAATACTCAGTGTCAGTAACATGCAATGAACATCAGGTAATGTGTTTTTTTTTTCTAAGTGCACAAATTCAAAAGTCTTATTTAGTATTAGACTAATTATTTTAAATACAATTCTAAAATCATCTAACCTTGAACCCAATTAAGACTACTTGCAATGGAACAGGCCAGCAATAATGGAATTGCACCTTTTCCAAGGATGATTTAGTTTCCTTAAAATTTGTTCTAGGAGCTTCTGAGCTGGTAAACACATAGAGATTTGGGCAGTGTCATACTTAGAAAGCACAGAAGCTCTGTACCCCCTCTTACATACCTTGCCCCATGCATCTCTTCCATCTGGCTGTTCCTGAGTTATATCCTTTTAGAATAAACTATAATTTAACTCTTCCCAACTCCTTGTAATGATATGACGGACACAGTCCCTTCCTTCATGGAGGTAGAGTCTTGTAAAAGGAAAGACTAGTAACAAGATGGCATTTGTCTCAGCCTCCATGTGATAGAGAATTCAGACAAAAGAAAAAGGAGGGAGAAGACAAGAAGGAGAAAAATAGTTGTATACACACATTACACACAGAGAAATAAAGCAAAGTTGGCAAAAAATTTTGTTCTAAAACTGAACTCCTAAAATATTAAAAGTTACCAAATGTGTACATGATCTATCTTCTGGCTAGACAATGCAATAGAATTCAACAATTTTCACTCTTTAAAATGATTTAAAACCAACAGCAGCACATCACATCCATAAATTTAAAATGCACCATTCCCTTTCCTGGTTATTTTCCCCTTTATTCCTATCTTCTTCACTACACTGTTTGCTCATGAATCATGATGTTCCTTCAAAAATTCAAAACAAGTCTTCATGATTCAATATTTGTACCACATTGTCAATTTGATGCAAACCAAGTAGCAATCATATGTCAAAACCCAATCCCCTTGAAAATGTGCCAATAAACACATTTACATGGAAAATGATTTAATTAGGTCCCCTCTCCTTACTATATTTTTGTTAGTATCATCAAACATTTTACTTCTCTCTTATTTTAAACTTGGTCAATACTTTAACAATCTCAGTTTACTCATATTTATCAACACGTTTAAAAATACATCGTTTTTACCTTTGCTTCTTGCATATCATATCTTCCTTATTTATCATACTTTTAGCAAATATCCCTAAGTAAGGCTCAACTCTTTGAAAATGTCTTTGTTTTACTTGTCAAATAATTTAGCTGAATATAAAACTGAAGGAAACTAAAATTTTTCCCTTTAACAAGCTAAATATATGCCATCACCTTCTGATATGTAAAGTTAACTGTCAGTGTAATTGCTATGCATTTGAGGGTAATCTGCCAATTTTCTTGGGTAGAAAGATTCTATCTCTTTTAATTTTCTGATCATATTGAACCAGATATAGATTTCTTTTTTAAGTCCTGGTTGGGAATCAGTGCAATTCTTAATCTGAAATCTCATGATTTTTTTCACTTCTGGAAAAGTTCTCGTTGGTACTTCTCTAACAGTTGACTCCAGCTCATTATATCTAACTTCTCTTTCTGGAATTCCTAGTGGATATGTCCTGGACTTTTGGATTATAGGTTCCATGTTTCTTAACCGTCCTGACAGCTAATTTACTCCAACAGACATACCCTCTAATTCTCTAATTCTGCCTTTGCTTGTGTCTAATCAGTTCTTAATCCACTGTTCTATGGACCCTAAAGTCAGGATAGAGGTTATCTCCAGGGCAGAAAACAGGAGAATGTTAAGGAAGGAACACCTAGGTAGCTTCTGATGAATTGGCAGTATTTTTTTCTTAGCCTAGTTTATGTTAAACCGATGTTTGTTTCAAATTATCTACTATACTATACTTTCCATTTCATGCACTCTCAGTATATATATTATCTTTTTATTAAAAAAATACTTGATGACAAATAATCAGCAAGACTTGTTAATGTTAAACATTTCTTGGTATAAATTCTTCCCTTTCATTTCTATTTTTTTCTATATGAAATGGCTAATATTATAACAGAAATTTCTACCTATACTTCACCTTTCCTTCATTTTATTCCTTCTTTTTCAAATTCTTTGTTTCTTTTAAAATGCATTTTAGTTTCTTTAGTCACCATATTTAAAACCCTTATGTCATACCTTCCATCATGCAATATGATTTTTTATTTGTCCCTTTCTGAATACTAGTCAGTACCTTTATAACCTTGAACACATAATGACTGAAATTAAACTGTAAGAAGGCAGAGCAAGCAGTCTGAAGACATTATAAGCAGCAATTTCTATTTCTCAAGTACCCTTGAACAATCTCCAGATGGAAATAAATTGAAGTCTTCTATCAATTGAAGTCTTTCTCCTGGGCCAGATTCCAGATTTAATAGTATTCATAATTGCCTTCTTTCCAAGCTATTTTTAACCTATACTTATTACTTTTTTGCTAGAATTAAAAACACATTTTACAAACATACCTGAGTTTTTTACAATTACAAATACAATTACAAAAAAGACACAAACTATAGCAGAATATTTTATAAAGAAAAGCATAAAAATTTAGAGTTGATTATACACATGACAGAAAACAATGAAATTTTGTGGAGGCATGGAGGAGACACATGCAAACCATGCTAGTTACCAATAATGTAATTAGTGATAATATAATTGTCCAAGTACTATCATTGAATTGTATTAAGTATATAATTCATTCTATTTATCTATTTCACGTTACTTTCCCACTCCTTTCTTAAAGTTTTATTTTAACTTTTTATAAGTTGTTATTACTATTCAACTCTATATTCACAGACTTTTAGACTGATAGATATCATGTTTTATCAAATAGTAAAATAAGGATAAAATAAATGACTAGTATTTTAGATAATCTTTCATATATTTTATTGCCAATTCACTTACATAATGTTTTACTGATTTACTATGTGAAATTTGCAACACCAAATGTAAAATACCAGTTTGAAACTAAAATAATTAAGGTGAGGGGCGCCTGGGTGGTTCAGTCATTAAACGTCTGCCTTTGGCTCAGGGCGTGATCCCGGCATTCTGGGATCGAGCCCCACATCAGGCTCCTCTGCTGGGAGCCTGCTTCTTCCTCTCCCACTCCCCCTGCCTGTGTTCCCTCTCTCTCTGGCTGTCTCTCTGTCAAATAAATAAATAAAATCTTTAAAAATAAATTAATAAAATAAAATAATAAAATAAAATAATTAAGGTGAGGTTATATCAAATTGTGTTCAATTTTAAAACATACTAGTTTGCTATTATCCCAATATTTCCTTCTAGAAATTATACAAAATTCCTTTACTCAATTTCACAATCATCGATGTCTGGAAATTTACAATTTTAAGAAGTCTTCCAGATACTTTGAACAAGTTAAAGATGAAAGTTAAAAGACATTTTTATGAAATGTCCAGAAATACCAACAATTTTGGAAATTTCACCTCCAGATAAACTAGTTGAAGAAAGATAAATAAAACAAACAAACTGAGGGCTTCAGAGGGGAGGGCGGTGGGGGAATGGGATAGGCTGGTGATGGGTAGTAAGGAGGGCACGTATTGCATGGTGCACTGGGTGTTATACGCAGCTAATGAATCATCGAACTTTACATCAAAAACCAGGGATATACTGTATGGTGACTAATATAATATAATAAAAAAATATTATTATAAGAAAAAAAGGAAGATAAATAGATTAATGAAATTGGAAAGAGAATACAACACATGCCCGCGCTCAGTATTTACTTGTTATGTATCCAAATAATCTTCGGTTTGGGGTTTCCTTCAGCCCGGCAAGTAAAGTAGACAGTATTCCCTGACGTAACCTCCACATCTTGGGGCTCAAAAGTAATTCGAGGACTCTCTGTAACAGAAGAATTATTGGTGTCCTTTTAAAGATACAGAATTACAGTCCTCTAAGAGATTACCGACAAAGGACTACAGATAATTTTAATTTCCTTCTACATTAAACTTTTACAAACTGTACTGCATTTACCCAATAATATGCCAGTTTCGATGTTAGATGTATATTGAACAAAACTTCTGAAGTTTGAAAGAGTCACTGCATAAAGGAATCGCCAATGAGGTAAATTAATTTCCCTGTGCTTTTATTTCTAGTAGTTCAATACAGCCATATTTATGGGAGGAGTTTGATTTTTTGGGTCAATATTTCAAGCCAAGTACTTCAGTTGAGCTTGCAATTTTGCAGGCACTCTTCTAGACAATTAGCCCTCTAACTAGACCTCAAACCTGGTTGAGCAAAATTACTTATTAATATAAATGATTGTTTCCATTCTCAAATAATAATTAGTGGTAAAACATGGAAGCATTTAAATTATTTTAATAAGGAAGTGGGGTGATTGATATTTAATGAACCGGATATTATTGAATTTAAATTGTAGAGAACAATGTAAAAAAGGGAAGTTTGTCTTTCTACAGCAAACTTAGCATAAGTTTTTAAACCTTTCCAAATTCTAAAACTCTTTTTTGGTAAGTGCATCATTTGAGACTTCCAATCATTAATAAATAACCAGATCTAACCTGTCTGGAGAATGTTACCTAGATCTCTATTAATCTTAACCATGTCATCAAAAGTCCATATGAACAACATCTTGGCCTTACCCTTTTTAGAAAAATGATTTGATTCATTTATATATTTTTACTTTAAAAAATAATTCAACATTATAGTGTGTCAGGCACAGTGCTAAGACAGTGATGAAACAGTGATCCAAACAAAGTCTCTATATTCATGGACTTATAGTTTCATTGAAGCAACTGAAAATAAACGAACACAAAAATGTACAATAATATGTTGTAATAAGTGCTGAGAAACATAAATGGTGATTTCATAGATTATAAAAAGGGACCTGACTCAGCGTGGGTGTGGTAGGGGAAGGTGGGTGGAGAGAGAAATTAAATAAAGCCTTTCCAAGCATTTAATATTTAAGAAGAGGGCTCCTAAATGAAGAGAAGCAAGAAGAATATTGTAGGCAGAGTTAATAGCATATAGCCAGTCCTTGAGTAGGAAAAAAGCTTAAGAACTTCTAGGAACTGAAAGAACATCATGATGGTTAAAACATCACTGAGCAGATGCAGGGGCAGAATGAACAAGGTTACAGAGTAGCCAAGGGCTACAACATATAGGAAGTGCGACCTTGCTAAGGATTTGGTGTTTCATTTGAAGGTGTGGTAAGCTACAAAAGAATTATATAATTAGATCTGTGTTTTAAGAGATCTCCCCAAGTATCATAGATTGGAGAGGGAAGAAAATGAAAGCTGAAACAGCAGTTAAGGTGTTCTGTATTCCCAGCAAACCTGACTATGACATAAACTCCAAGTTGATAGTAAAGGTGGAAGGTATGGACAAATTTCAGATTTATTTGGAAATAAAGACCAAGTCACTTTGCTTCTCAATCTGGATGGAATTAGATTATATTAATATAATTTTCCAAATGACCTGCTTAGAGAAATTCAAAAATTGGCCTCCAGTGAATGGGACATTAGAAAACAAATTTCTGCCGTAAGCTATCACCTGAGTAAATTTTCAAGGAGCCCAATTATCACACATGTACACACGTATGTACGTATATTCATTTATTCATATTTAAAGCTATATATTAAAATAGATTAGATAGATATGCTGGTAGATATTCTTTTATTTATATTAAAAGCTTGAGGTGAGAACCAAATAATTTCTAAGAAGCTATACTTGGATCTTCAGTTAAAGTCTGACAGAATTATTAAAGCTGTCAAAATATGAACTATGCTTACCAAATCCAAAGTTTGCATTACTATTATGAATATTAATAATTATTTGATCTAAAGTTTAAAAACCTCAATTATTGATTATTAGCCCTTAAGTAATACTGGTATAAGTGGAAACTTTAATGCTGGTCACAGTATTCTGTGACCTTGTTGAAAAATAGTTGTCCTTAATATTTCCTCTTTTGAAATTTGAAAATTGAATTAAATGATCTTCAAGGACCGTCCCAGCTCTGTTTATGATGATAAAAACTTCCTTAAATAAAAATGCAGATGCTGAAGAGGAAATTGACCATACTTTTAACTAAATCCCTTGATCACATTTTCTGATATTATGCTTGTCAAATGCGACATCATATAACAAACCTTTATAAGAAAGGGGCAAAGCAAAAGACATTTCCATTTTACACGCACAGAGAAAATTGCATACCACAGTTGAATTCCTCTACTGTTAACGAAGCGATGGAGCGTCCCTGGAGGCTTCTGGGATATTCACAAGTAGCGGCAGCCTGAGTTTGGCCATTTCGGGCATAGCCTTGCATAAGTTCCCCCAGCCACATTAAATCACAGTCACAAACTAGAGCATTGGAATCCAGACGCCTAGGCATGCAGGCAAGAATTACAACTGTTGAAAGGGACTATTAATTTCTTTTGAATATTCTGAATTAAAATATTTAACTTCCTCTAATTTACCTTCTGTGTCACATTTTTGACTCTAGGATTTCTAGTTATCAATTAACAGATTAAACCACATGCTTACCTGTTTGCATTTCTTGAACAGAAATAGATATATTTTCATATTAAAATATTTTTGGAAAGCATTTTGAGACTCAAAAAGTGGTTTTTACTTAACATGCATTATACTATTTGATTTAAATAAATAACTGTAAGATAAAATGAACACTTACTTGTTTTAGAGAAGACGAAGACATACTAAAATGTTATAGTTCTTTTACAGGTTAAGAACAGAGACTTTATATTTGGTGGAGGTGTTTTTCTAAACTTTTTCATAGATGTTACTTACAAGAGTCAAGGCTTTATTACCCAAAGGAGGCCTATAAATGTGCTGTGTATAGTCTGTGCAACAGCCCCAGACGACGTGCTCTTTTCTCTTGTAAACCAACCTGACATCAATATGGATAAGCATGCGTTCCCTTGTGTTTTCAAATCTCCCTAAAGGTTAGAGGCAGGACTTTTAAAATTTTCTTTTTCTTGTGTGCTAAAAGGCTTGGCTATCACTGAAAATGATGCCATTTTACAAAGGTCCACATCTGGAAGTGTCTCTTAGAGATGGGGGTGGGGAGGCCTGTCATATTTTTTTTGTGATATTTCTTAATCTAGGTCCTAGAGTTCTTCACTTTTGCTAAGTTTTACTATATTTTCCTAATCCTTTCCAGCACTTTATTTCTCAAGAAATAAAATTGATAGATAACCAAAGAGATTTATGGTGTACACTTCCATTCTTGCCAAAAGATGTATAGCAAAAGGGCCAGATATGATAAATTATCTCTTTCATATATCCCAAGGGTTAGAGGGCAACGCTAGCTAAATCCACAAGTCTGTCTATAGTGGTAAGCAGGTCACATTCTGCACAAGGGAATTCCAGAGATGAAATGATAATATGAATATACAAGAAGGGTTACATTGTTCAAATTTTATTATAATAAGTAATGCCTACTGTAATTTTTAAGCAGAATTTTAAAATGCTATAATTTTTTAATAATTGTATGAAATGTCCTTAAAAATCATTTAGGAAACAAAGGAATTGAAAGAATCAATTGACATATAAAATTTAAAATACTAGCTGTTTTAACTTAGGGGTCTATATTAATATCAAGTTATTAGAACAGTTTTTTCTAAAAGTAAAAAAAATCATGTCCTTTCCAGATTTGAATTATAATAATTCTAGAAAACTGTAAATTTTTTAATAAATTTAAGAAAGATTTATTGTCTGATAATTTTGTGAACTATATTGTAGATGCTTAGTTCATAAGATTGAGTAATATTGTACTTAAATTGTATTACACTAAAAACAGTAGTTATATTTAGCAGCATTAAATTGTTAGGGGGGAAAACGTCTCACACTCATTAAAAAGTTGCTGAATGTATGGATTTTATTTGCTTAATGCTTCCATCAAGACTTCACATGAAACTGAGAAAATAAAGCCATTACTGAAATGGAGAATACTTTCAGCCTTGTCTGGAGTGATGTATAAGAGGTAACAGTTGGCTAGCACTTCCGCAAGGTATTGGGTTCAGTGTCCTTGCTGTTCCTTACACTGACTGATTTACTGTATCAGCTGTGTTGCTAAAAAACAGACCTATTTCAACACTAAGGAGGTCAAAGTTCATTCTGATATATGTTTTGAGTTTAATGTCTGGTAATTTTATCAAAAGCAGTTTTTTGTTATTAAAAATTAAGGTGTAAATTCTTGTTAGTATCACCATGAGATTTCTAAGTTGAACAAAAGCCAGGACATCAACATAACTCCCTTGGGAACATCATAGTCATGGGACCCTAACAGTCTGGAATTTTCCATTTCCCTGACATCATCATTGCTTACATATCAATCCTCCACTAATCAGTGATCCATACTTTCCCATATGTATCCTTATGCTTGTGTGTTTTAGCAACACTTGAGAATAAGATTTAATTTCTTCTTTGTATAACCGTTGACTTCAATTAAAATATTCATCCATAGCAGGGATACAAAGCATGAATAAAACAATTATAGGATTTTTTTTTTCACTTACCACTTAAAAAACCTCCTTTATACTTGGAAAAAAATATATAGTACTAGAAGTATATTTTTGCACAAAAATCCATTTGGGGAGCCTTTATAAATAGTGTTTCTAAATTCATACTGGGAAAGCATTCTTTGAAACATTGCCTATAATTTAAAGCCACAAATTTTGAAAAATAAAAAGCTATCAAGTAAATCAGTAATAAAAGCAGGTTGTCTTAATCCGTGTTAGATCACACTTATTAGTAGTATACTATGCTTGAAATCATTGACATTTTACTGCTCTCTATTTTTAAATTCTCTTAAATCAAATGTCACACTAAGTGTGCTAAATAAAAGACAACTGCCTTTTGATAGTATTCAGTCAAGAATCACAACACCCAAATAATTACTCACTTGGGCCTATTCACCGCTCAATGGGTAATTGCAAAGGGAAAGAAAAGCATGGGGTAAATTCAAATTCAAATCTTGCTATTTGAAAATAGAGTAATATATCACTTGTACTTGCATAATCTCTTTCACTTAAAGATCCAAAAGCACTTTTTAAAAAGCATTTCATTAATTTTTTCAGTACTCTTGGAAGGAATGCGGTTGTCATGAGTTAGAAATGATATGGTGCAGATGGGGAAACCACTATCAGGTGCTATACACAGCTCCTGGGGTGAGAGAGCAAATGGGATTCACACAGGTTTCTTGGACCTCTAGGACCCGTGAAGTGACATTCCCCCAGTTGTTGAGAGACTTCAATGTGGAAGATAGAATTTATTGGATGGTAGATGAGCTTATTTACTAGCTCCCAGTCACTTTCCTTTATTCTGATTTTCATGTGTAAATTATAGCCTGGACAGGCATGGGTTTGAGGATTTGGAATCGCTAGGTACCAGTGCACTCGCCATCTCAGACTGACCAAGATCTCAGGAACCCTGGAAGAGTTTGCTGAAATCATCTGTATGTCAGTTTACCATGACCATAAGAGATCAGTGTACCATCTATGAAATCAGACACTTCATCAACATAACATACTAACAACGTTGTCTTAAAACTGGCTTAAAACATGTGAAATATGATATAGCACATGCGTATGAGATACATAATGGCATATCACTGTAAGTAGGGTCTCCCTCTGCTTCTCTATTAGTATTTATTTCTCTGTGTGTGTTCCAGCAATGGAGTGAATGCTGTTTCATTAAATGTAAGAAGTTAGAACAAAAAAGCTACTACTAAAATTTAACAGGAAAGAATACTAGAAAGGGATTAGAGAAACAAACAAACAAGAGATTAAGCATTTCAAGACTTTCTGAGAGTCCGAGAAGTCCAGAATGATACCCAGATAGAAATGTATGTAGAAAAGAAACATTTAATGGGAATTAAAATTGCAAATACACAAAGACAGTGACTCTAACAAGTGATAAAACAAATCCAACAAAAGAGAGAGAAGGCAAGTAAAACAATATTTCTCCCACTACCAAAATAAAGCATCCTATGACCTGGTTAAAAATGCCTTGGCATTTTTCATTTTCCAGATATGACTTAAAAACAAGAATGTTAAAATAACAATGAGATAACATTAACACATCTGTTGGAATGGCCAAATCCAGGACACTGGTGACATTAAATGCTGGTGAAGGCATGGAGCAACAGAGCTCTCTCATTCACCACTGGTGGGACTAAAAAATGGTACAGCCACTTCAGAAGACAGTCTGGCAATTTCTTAAAAAACTAAACATACTTTAGCCCTGCCATCCAGCAGTCATGCTCTTTAGTATTTATCCAAAGGAAGTGCAAGTTATGTCCCCTCAAAAACCTACATATGAATGTTTATAGCAGCTTTATATATAATTGCCAAAATTTGGAAGAAAACAAATGTCCTCCAGTAGTGAATGGATAAAGAAACTGGTACATCTAGACAATGGAATATTATTCAGCACTAAAAAGAAATTAGCTGGTAAGCCATGAAAAGATATGGAAGAATTTTAAATGCCTATTACTAAACTAGAGAAGCTAATCTGAAAAGGCTGCATACTGAATGATTCCAACTATATGACATTCGAGAGAAGACAAAACTATGGAGACAGTAAAATGTTTAGTGCCAGAGGTTGGGAGGGCAGAGGATGAATTGGTGGAACACAGAGGATTTTGAGGGCAGTGGAAAGATTCCGTATGAAATTACAGCAATGATATATGTCATTATACCTTAGTGTAAACTCATACAATGTTCACTACCAAGAGTGAACCCTAAGATAAACTATGGACTATGAGTGATTATGGGGTATGAATTTCAATAAATGTACCACTCCAGTGGAGAATGATAGTGGGGGAGGCTGTGTGGGAGCAGAAGGTATGTGGGAAGTGTCAGTACTTTCTGTGAACTGCTCTAAAAGAGAAAGTCTTTTATAACAACAAACAAGAATCGATGTGCGTACTATTTCAAATGGCTGTGGTGCAACCAGTTCTGAGAAGTAAGGAAATTTGGACAGAAAAGGAGAATCATCAAGTAGTTGTGGGTCTGAGCACAAAGAACACAGTCCAAGGAGAAAAGACTGCAAGGTAGCATCTGCTGTGAGAACTGCGATGAAGGTAGACAGAGAATACACACCGGATAAAATGGACTGAGGCTGGATGAATGGTCCTCCTGATTATTCATGATCCTTGCAATGCAATGATTCCAAGCATTATTTCCAGGCACCAATTAAACACACATTTATTTCCCCTGATGTTCTGATATCTATTTAATCTTAACATTCCCTCGCCCATCAACTAGACCTGGGCACATCACACCAGAAAGACACCAGCAACAACGTGACCTCCAAGACAGCTGAGAGATACTTATTTGTGGTTTTTCCACTCTGTGCCCTCCAAGAGCTCTGGGAAGCAGGACATTGGACTTTTACCTGATAACTGGGACTTACCAAGGGAAAACACAACAACCCCAAATCCATCAACAATGCAGAAGTATACCCAGGGATCAGCTGAAGAGACAGATCAGGGTAAAGGCGAGTGATTCACACAGGCAGAGAGAAAAGTGAGGCAGTTGGAGGCTCAAACAGAATTGGGAGGTTTGCTCTGAATTGTTTGGTGTAGAAGAAATGAACTGTACCAGTAACCATACGTGCAACGAGGGAAAACTTCTGAAGCCTGGCCAGAGGAGTTAGACTTTCTTTGGAACTACTCACATCTCTTTTTAAATAAAAGTTAAAGGAAAAGGAAGTCTTGGGAGTCTTTAGATTTGACCAGCAAGGAAATTACTGAGAACCGAGGAAACTTCTATCTTCAATATTCCTTTTGAATGTCACTTCTAAGAGAATACATGAAAGCGTGGTAGACTGTCTGCGTCCTCTATCACTCTGCAGTTAACGAAACCATTTTCTCCCTTACGTGCTAGAATTGCAATGATCTTTCATGGCCAAAGGAGACAAAGGCAAATCATGGCTTGGGACTTATTTATTTGGGGGAAAATCATAAAGTTTTTGTGTGTGTGCACTTGCTTTCACTTACAGTCTCTTTAATGAATTCAGATGAGAAAAGCTCCCAGCCGGGATTTTAGATAATTTGTTGTTATGCAAAAACCTGAAAAACAAAAGATAACTTTGAATCACAACACAGTAATGATGCTTTGGGAGACTTAAAAAAAAAAGAATATTGAATCCATATACATTTCTAAAAGTATTTCAGTGAGAGAGGGCAAATACAAAACAAGAGTGTCGTTTATGCAAGCACGGTTTTAAAGATTTACATGCATGTATTTTCTCATCCATGGTTTTTTGAATTTTTGGTTTTATTGAGTTAGAGATTACAAATGCTAAGGAGAAAAATCACGGAAATACGTCTTTAAACACACAGGATATCAAGGTAGAGAATGTATTCATCAAAAAGAATGGCACAATAATGTATGACTGCAGCAGCCTGCAAGAGAACCATGATTAACTGGATCCCGCGGATGGCAACCCTTTGTTTACTTTCACTTGCTGGCCAGCAGCAGTTTTGCTAAACGACAGTTCCATTTGGTGCTGCTGTGGTCCCTGGCTCAGCCGAGCATTTGCCTGTTCCCTTTCAAATCCATGCCCACGTCCCCACTCCAGGCAGATCACAGGGAAGCACATCCCCAGGCTCTTTTGCCCATGGAGGAGGCCCAGGCCACAGTATTTTTACCCTTCCTTCCACCTGCTTGGTCCTGCACTGGTTTGGGTTCCCTGAGCGGGGCCCTGGCCATACCACTTCTTGCCACTGTGACGAGAGAAACTATGTAGCAAATCACCAGCTAGGGTTCATCTGCTCACTAGCACCGCTGAAAACATATTCAACAAAGAGCACATGTATGAAGAGAGGACAAAACAGTAGTCTACAAAACAGAGGAAAGCTACACGCCATTTATTTCCAAAGACTGTGGGAAATGAGCATAAATAATCCAATAATGTGTAGAAAATGTTAACAATTAGCTACATCCAGCCTCCGCGTCCTGATTTATGACTAGTGCCCCATCTCAAAATTAAATAAGATTATCTGATCATGTTTTCCTAGCAATGTATGGTTTTAGCTTAATTTTAACTATTTTATCTATTAGGGATTAAGGTAACAGGTGTCAGTAGGAGTCAAAATATTTTTATGGCTTTGGAATTTGATGCACAACTGAGTAGATATAATTTTTTTTCCTGGTCCTTACTATTTTAGTTCCTATACCCATTTTCCCCTGCCCCACCCAATTCACCAAATTCAGAAACAATGACTAGAGAATAAACAGTGAACAGTTAGGTTAAGATGGGTGTACAGGCAGAAGTTACACACAGTAATTCTCATTCTCCACAACCCTAATATATATATATCCATATCTCAGGAGATATTGGAATAGAATTTAATAATGGAGAAGTAGCTTGTAGTACATTGCAGCTGAACTTTGGGGAAAGCCACATAATTTGGACAACTTATTCATGTGTTTTTTTGCTGGACTACAATCTTATTTCACTATTTTACAACTAGTAGAGTCCAGTGTGATAACAATAGTAAAAAGGTTGCTGATTATTCTCTTAACATATTTAAAAGGCTGGAAATTGCATCAATAATCAGAGATTGAAAGATGTTATCTATTTCCCAAGCCAAGTAGACCCAATTAATTGTTTAACAGGCAAAACAAATCAAGAAAAATGCAAACCATTTTCATCATCACAGATTTTGAAGCAAGGTATGTAAATATTGAAAAATCATTGTCAAAAATTTTCCCTCATTTTGTACAGTGACAAAATGTCCAAATTAATGTTATTTCAACATTAGTTTATGTCATACATATTATTGGGGTTACCAAATCAGATACTATTGCTACTTGTTATTTCTATAACTATTTGTTTTCAAGTAGATTAATCTCTCTAAACCTCAGTTCCTTTGTCTCTAAAATGAGCTTATTATTATAATAATTATTATTATTTATCTCCTAGATTACTATGTCAGTGACAGCGTTAAAACAGTAGTAGCATTTCAGTGGTACGGTTCAGCAGGGGTGCAAAACTGAGGCCTGTGCTTTCCTTTTTCTCTTTCTTCTTTCCAACTTCTGTGAAGTTAATCTACAAAATGCTTCTGCTGACTGTCTATTGAGTTCTGCTTATGGAAGTGTCACTTTGATTGCTCTACTCCCAACAAGACCTAAAAAGCACCTCTTCCTGTACTGGAAAAGTTCATATAATAATTATTTGCTGCTGTTTTCTGTCAAAGATGTTTGGTTAAAAAGAAAATTAGCGGTATCCATTGCACTGAAATTGATACAAAGACTGATCTCTTTCTTGTGACAGAAATATATGTGTTATCAAACAAATGAAGCCATGAATGAGTTTTTCAACATTAATGTTCTGAGGAGAGAAAAGTATATCTTCTGCCTGAAATTTAGGTTAGCATTTCAAGATATATCCATTGGAAATCCAAGAGACTTATAAGAAGTAGAGAAAACTTCATATTCAGATCCTATACTTTGAGGAAGCTTCTTGATAAAGCCTTGGCTTAGTGAGTTGCTTGCCTGATAAAGAAGACATTTCCAGGCTGGTTGACTCGATGCCAGTCCCTGCTGCTCCATAAAGCATCCCGTGTGATGTTGTTTCAAGCTGGTATTCTCTCCAAACCAATAAAGCTAAGTATATTCTTAGTCACCATGAATGTTCTTTATGGCTACAGAGTACCAAGGTTTTCTTCCTCTTGATATATTTTTCCCATTTTTTAAAGAGAGATTCATTAAAGATTCTAAAAGAAAACCATGCAATATACAAACTATAGCTTCTTGAGGTCAGTATGCATATAAAATATAAATACAGGGATCCAGCTTTACGAAGAATGTCCGTAGTCTGACCACTTTGCAATTTGCAAGTGGCCCTGGGGAGAAATGGCATAGTTATCAGGTTCTTCGAACCAACCACGAATTATTAGACAAAAAGTCAAAATTTTGTATACTTTAACAGGCATTACTGCAATTTTCTGCCTGTGCATCAAGCTCTAAATTACCAGCTTGAACATTTCAACCCATGTGGCTTCACCAAAAGCGTATAGATTTTTTTGCTTGGTGATGTAATAATAAATTGTTTATTATTGTTTAAAGATAAGGCTTATCTACTGGAGAAAAATCTAAGTTTGGCAAAGAGCCAGGAGTCTCAAATTAATTCTTCTCTTCATAGGAAAGATGAAGATGCAGGTCTTCACTTGCCTGTATTGGCATCATGCCTCCAGTGAAAAGAATATTCCACACAAGTGGTAGGCATTGATATTTATGAATGCAACACATGGAGGTTTTTATCAAAGCCTATAAGTAAGTAAAGAACCATTCTAGGTATCCTGTTGCTGCTACTGCTGAATGCACATTACTTGAGAATGTGTGGTTACAGACAAAGTCATGCCAAATTTGTATAAATTGAGAAGTACCTTAATAAAACCACTTAATTTTAATATTTAAAATATTATTTCAACAAACACACTTCGAAGTTATAGGGAAAAGAATTCTGACTCAA
This sequence comes from Ursus arctos, assembly GCF_023065955.2. Classification (NCBI taxonomy): domain Eukaryota; kingdom Metazoa; phylum Chordata; class Mammalia; order Carnivora; family Ursidae; genus Ursus; species Ursus arctos. The sequence goes on from NW_026623078.1 coordinate 11,524,627, forward strand.
AATAGTGGCGTAAGCATGTGAATTTGCTTCATTCTCTTTTAGAAGTCAACTGAAATAATAGCCCAGATGGTCAATACAATAAATAAACCCATAACAACCAAGAGGACAGAATGCATAAGGTCATCAACAGATAAGAAATGTCAGTGAACTCTGGAAACATACAAAATGCATGCAAGAGGGTTGGAAGATAAAACAGAAAAAGCAGAAGCCCATAGAATATATTAAGCAGAAACAATCTGATTGTTTGGGACCCAAGACACCAAACAGAGTAGAGGGACAGGATGGGAAATGGGGTTAACTGAACATGTGGATGGAGAAATGTAATTAATTTGTAGCTGCTGTCAAATGCTAAGAGGAAAAAAATTTACATATATATACATATGCGTGTTTATATGTATATGTATTTATATATGTGTGTACATATATGTATATGTATATATGTGTATTTATATATGTATATCTACACACATTATACATATATATATTTCTTATTATTTTTATAGGTTTTTCTCTACAGAAATTTTAAAAATTAACAAAGAAAAGTAACAGATTTTGTGTGGAGCAGTAACTGAAGAGGGAGACTTTCCTTTCACATTCTAGTATTTTAGATGAAGAAATCTGCTATTTTCCCACCCAACTATCAAAACTAAAATTACCTCTAATGGGAAATTTTGGAAGAAAACAGACTTATCTACAAGGGAACAGGAGAAACTTAAACCTCCAACCCAATATTTTCAAGTATAAATACCAAGGATCACAAAGCACAGGAGCTTAATCAGGACCACGGAAAAGAAAGCACAAGACAAAACTAAGAACAACCAAGTCCAGAAGAAGTAGGGGAATTCAAAGAACTAAAAAAAGAGAAACATAACAAAAACACAGTGTGCTTAATATATTCAGAGATCTTTCAAGAAATATGTATATATAGTTTTTATTTACATAATAGGGAGGAAACTAAAAGTTAAAGCCTTTTTTTTTTTTTGGTCAGTTCCCTAGTCCTTCAAGACTTTTCATGGATCCCAAGATAATAGCCCCCTACAGAAGGTGGGAGTTGCCATCACTGTCATAGGGCCTGTGAGGGCTTCCAGATCTAACTTTGGGGAGCAGGAATCTCCCCTTACCAGTTTTCAATGGAGGAAAGCAATGCTTATTTATCAGCAAAACTTTCCCCAACATTAAAGTCAGTGGCTTAGGTTTTTTGAGGTTATTAGTCATCATGATGCTAAACCTTGAATTTGCTGAGGTGGAACTCACTGCTCAAGGCTGTTGGAGCAGGAAATGGGTATAGCTCCCTCCTCCATTATATGACTTCAGCAAAACAAGCATACAAATCCAAACAATGCAATTTCATGCATTACAATTCCCATACTTCTATATGCAAATAAGTTTGGAGTGATGGCATGGGAAAGTGGTTGATTAGCTCTTTTTATCTTTTAATTTTACTGGTCTATTTCGTGTATCAGTATGAAAGGGCATCCTTTTCAAAAGCTACAGACTCCTAATTACAATTTCTTTTCAGATATATTTTAATTCAAACTGATTCCCGATTACGTTTAGCTACATTATTCTGCACTTTCTTTCTGCTCATAAAAAATCCATATCTTCTGCTAATATAACAACTAATTTGTTAATATAAGGTACTAGAGGAAATGAAGGGGTAGAGTATCTTCATCCGATAAAAGGCAACACAAAAGGAGACTGTCCAAGTGTCCTTTTGGTTTGTCATTGTTACTTAATAAAGCTTTATTAAATATAACATTCATCTAGAAAAGTATGCACATCATGCTAGAAGCATGATGACTTTCCTGAAAGCAAATGCAGCTGGGAAAACAGAAAAAGACAAAACCACCAAGACTGCAGAAGCTCCCTCCTGCTGTTCTCCATCACCTCCTTCTCTCCAAAGGTAATCATTGTCTAACTTCTAGCTATTACACATGGTTTCTGCTGTTTCTGAATTTCTTCAAAAAACAAAATCAAACTATGCAATTTTCAATGGTTGGATTTTTTTGCTCAAAATGTTTCTGAGAGCCATATTTGCTGTATAGTCTTCTATTTTATGAATATGTAGCAACTTATTTCTCTTCTTTTGTTGTTGGATGCTTGAGTAGCTCTAGAGTGGAGCTGTTGGAAGTGATGCTGTCATAACACGCTTCTGTTGCACATGCATACATGTTCAAGTCTATTGTGTCTATAACTAGAAGTGAAATGGATGGAAAGGTCACAGGGGATGTGTATGGTTAACTGTGGTAGATTCTGCCATAAGTTTGCAAAGTGGCTTTACCTCCTTCATGAAGTGTTCATTGTTTTTGTCCTGTTTTTAATTGGGTTATTCATCTTTTCTCCATTGATTTCAAACTATAGAATGGCTTACAGTAACTCTATCTTATGGTACAAAGGCGCAGACTTTGCTTTTTAGGCTTACAACAAAATGTCCTGATCTCTAGGGCAGTCAATACACTGTATAAGCAGAAGAAGTAAAGCAGAAGCAAAGGAGTCTAAAGAGTCAACACTTACAGTCGTTCTAATTTCAGAAGGTCTCCAAAGGTCTCTGGCTGTAGTGTTTCTATTTGGTTGAAATGAATATACCTGGAAGGCACAAAACAAGTTGGTTATTTCTTGTGCTGGTGAGTAAAATAAAATGTTTGAGGAATTAACAATAGCTTCAGCTGAAATTCAGCTCAGAAATATTTCAAGTCCCCTCTTACAGTCCTGGGCCTAAACCTGATGTTCCAACAGGGAACCAAAAGGAAGCGCATCCAGAAGCAGTAACTCAATGTTATCTCTTCTTTTAGGTCGTGCTCTTGAGTAGGAGGATGCTACATGGTTGGTGAAGTTACCCTTCTACTCATTAAATTTTTTAAAGAAGATTTTATTTATTTCTGTGAGAGAGAGAGCATGTGAAAGAGAGCAAGCACAAGCAGGAGGATGGGCAGAGGGAGAAGAAGGCTCTCCACTGAGCAAGGAGCACAACTTGGGGCTCAATCTCAGGACCCCAGGATAATGACCTGAGCTGACACTTAACCGACCGAGCCAGCCAGGGGCCCCTACCTATTAAAAATTTTTAAAGTTAAGCTAGAATAATAATTAAGACTGGAATCATAATAAGACACATTACAAGGGACCACATGCTTATTATATTTCAGGATAGAAAGAAAGTTCCAGTCTAGAGAAGACAAAAAATGACATATTTTATGTAATAGGATGAATATTTGAAGTGAATTAATTATGCCTGAGGAAATATACAAAGTAATGTATCTTCTTTTAATCCATTTAGAACTAGACCTTTTCAGTCCTTGGTAACCCCCTATGCAATCAATCCAGTGGATATTTCCAAAGCTGTCATTTCAGAAAAGCTTCTCTTGAAGTAACAAGCAGCGCAACTGAAGATAGAAAGGTTTCCCTTTCTCTCAGAAATTCTGTGAGGAAATGGAGAAACATGACTTCAAAGCAGAGGGCTGAGCAGAGCAAATCTTAGATCCACTGCTAAGGCTACATACTTCTCTACAAAAATTTGAATATCCACCTTGCACCTGACTTCTAAACACAGCTTTTCCAAAATCATTGAAATGAAACCGACAGTCACATCTAGCAGTCTATTGTGAATTGTCTGCAGAAAGCACCTCAAACCCAAAATTCACCATGAGAAAGAACAGACCAAGTCTCACACTGAATTATGTCCAAACAGAACACATAAATTGCACTTGACTTAGTCAACAGAAAGTTATTTTACTTGAAGTGAGGACACAAGAAGAGAAGATTTATATTTTATATGTTTGCATTAAATATATTTATTTAACCACAATTAGAACTACTTCTGAAAGAAAAAATAAAAACATCTTAAGGAAAAGAAACACCTCTACTTCATTCATAGGCTCCTTTCTTATAAAATCATTATTACAGGATGAGCATTTTAGACACCAATGCAAAAGCATAATAATTAAAATAGAATGAAAAGGATGTAGTTGGAAAGGAATGATAATTTCAGACTGTGTTAGGTTGGATCCTGGAGGCAGTGCTGTACCTTCCCACTCTCTAAAATTTGGCATCCTGGTTGATGGTCACAAAATTCCTTCCAAGGGTTGCACTCATTATAAAAGCTACAACAATGATACTGTGTAAGACATAATTGCCTTAATATTTGCATAAAACAACTTTGTCTTTGTTCTTCATATTACACATACACACTCGGACATACATACCACACACTGTCCTCTGAAAATCATTACTTATGTAATTGGTCTAGCATACAGTGGAAGAGGTAGAGTCTGGAAGAATTCAAGAAAGAAGGGGCGGGAATGAGGTGTATGGGGTAAGACCAAGTGTGGGAGGAAAGAGAGAGAGGACCTTCAGTGACCACAGTGACGAAAGATTTGGAAAGAGGTCAATTACAAGATTTTTCTTTCCAAATGAAGTGCATTGCATCATTGAGATTCCATGCTTACTAACGTAGAGTGCAAAGGGACACTTCATGATGACTGTGAATAAATGCTGATTAGGGCTTCAAATTTAGCATGAACTAAGTAATAATAACAGTAACAACACCAAACACTATCGTTCTGTGTACTTTACATGCATTTAGTCATTTTTTTAATCCTCACAACATTTTTAATCCTCACAAATATGCTGTGAGATGAATTTTACGAATACCCCCATTATTTAAATGGGAAAAACGTGATATAAAGAGGTTAAGGTGCTTGCTCAATTTTGCACAGATTGGAATTGCTGGGATCAAGATTCAATTTCGGAGCAGTTAAGATGGCAGAGGAGTGGGAGACCCCCTTTTCAGCCGGTCCCCTGAGTCGATAGGTACCATACCAGCCTGAACATCCACTGAATCAGCCTGAGATACGGGCAGATACATCTGGATCTCTACAAATGAACATCTCCAGCGCTGAGTATTGAGGTACGAAGCCGGGAGCCGTGAAACCGCGCACAGATATCGGAAGATAAATGGAAGGGGGAGGGAGCCGCTGCATTCGGGCGCCGGGAAGCAGTAGCCACCTGTACAGGGGAGCGGGCGGACTTGAAGATCGGCACCCCAGAGAGAGCAGACTGAGACTGTGAGCCCAGGAATGTGTGCGACCAGACTAAAATGGAGCTCTGGTGCACTCACTGGAACCAGACTGACCGGGAGCTCTGGAGTGCACGAGGGCGGCTGGCGGCTGGTGGTGTTAGAAAAAGAAAGGACAGAGACGCACCAGCCCTGGAAGTGAGGGCTAGGACGCCGGGTGTGGGGCACACATCCCGGGACGCTGCAGGGTTGAGCAGCACCAAGAGAAACAGAGTTAAAGTGGCCAGAACATCAATGGAGAACGGTCTGTGATCCCTCTATTCTGAGACAGAGGCTGAGATTCAGCCACTGCTGCTCTGACTCTCAGAAGAGGCACCGCAAACCTCCAGGAAAAGCCGCCAGAGAACAAAAGCCTGGAAATACCAGCTCACAGAGTGCCCATCTCCATCTCCCCTCCCAGGGGACATGGAGACTCTACCCAAATAGGGTTGCCTCAGTATCAGCGCGGCAGGCCCCTCCCCCAAAAGGCAGGCTGAAAAATCAAATCAAGAAGCCCATATCCCTAAGGTCCCTATAAAACAAGTGTGCACTGCCTGGGTCTTGGTCAATAATTTGGGCTCTAGACAACCCCGCAACCTCTCCTCATCAGAATGACGAGAAGGAGAAATCCCCCCCAAGCAAAGAAAAGACAATGAGTCTGTGGCCTCTGCCACAGAACTAATGGATATGGATATAACCAAATTATCAGAAATGGAATTCAGAGTAACAATGGTCAAGATGATGTGTAGACTTGAAAAAAGTATTAACGAAAATGTTAATGAGAATATAGAATCTCTAAGGGTGGAAATGAGAGCGAATCTGGCAGAAATTACAAATTCTATGAGCCAAATGCAGTCAAAACTAGAGGTTCTGACGGCCAGGGTGAATGAGGCAGAAGAACATATCAGCAAATTGGAGGATGGGTTAGTAGAAGAGAAAGCTAAAATAGAATCTGGACTTAAAAAAATCCACACGCAAGAATGTAGGTTATGGGAGACCTCATAGATATATATAGAACACAACACCCCAGAACCAAAGAATGCTCATTCTATTCTAATGCCCATGGAACGTTCTCAAGAATAGACCATGTTCTGGGGCACAAAACAGGTCTCAACCGGTACCAAAAGACTGAAATTATTCCCTGCATATTCTCAGACCACAACACTTTGAAATTGGAACTCAACCACAAGGAAAAATTTGGAAGAAACTCAAACACTTGGAGACTAAGAACCATCCAGCTCAGGAATGATTTGATAAACCAGGAAGTCAAAAATCAGTTTAAACAATTTATGGAGACCAACGAGAATGAAAACACAATGGTCCAAAACCTATGGGATACTGCAAAGGCAGTCCTAAGGGGAAAATACATAGCCATCCAAGCCACACTCAAAAGAATAGAAAAATCTAAAATGCAGTTTTTATATTCTCACTTCATGAAGCTGGAAGAGCAACAGAGGGATAGGCCTAATTCATGCATGAGGAAGCAGCTGACCAAGATTAGAGCATAAATCAATGAATTAGAAACCAGGAGTACAGTAGAGCAGAACAACAGAACTAGAAGCTGGTTCTTTGAGGGAATTAATAAAATTGACAGACCACTGGCAAGATTTATCCAAAAGAAAAGAGAAAGGACCCAAACTAATAAGATTATGAATGAAAAAAGAGAGGTCACAACCAACACAAATGAAACTGTAAGGATTATTAGAAACTTTTATCAACAGCTTTAGGCCAATAAATTAAGCAATCTGGAAGAGATGGAGGACTTCCTGGAAACCTATAAAGTACCAAGATTGAAACAGGAAGAAATTGATTTCTTAAACAGGCCAATTAATTATGAAGAAATTGAGTCAGTGATAAACAACCTTCCAAATAACAAAACTCCAGGCCCGGACGGTTTTCCTGGGGAATTCTACCAAACATTCAAAGAAGAAATAATACCTATTCTCCTAAAGCTATTTCAAAAAATAGAAACAGAAGGAAAGCTACCAAACTCATTCCATGAGGCCAATATTACCTTGATCCCCAAACGAGGCAAAGACCCCCTCAAAAAGGAGAATTACAGACCGATTTCCCTAATGAATATGGATGCCAAAATCCTCAACAAGATGCTTGCTAATAGAATCCAACAGTACATTAAAAAGATTATCCCTCATGACCAAGTGGGATTCATTCCTGGGATGCAAGGGTGGTTCAACATTTGCAAATCGATCAGTGTCCTAGATTTTATCCAGAAGGAAAAATTCAAAAATCATATGATTCTCTCAATAGATGCAGAAAAAGCATTTGACAAAATATAGCATCCTTTCCTGATTAAAACCCCTCAGAGTTTAGGGATAGAGGGTACATTCCTCAATTTCATAAAAACCATCTATGAAAAGCCTACAGAAAATATCATTCTCAATGGGGAAAAGGTGGAAGCCATTCCTTTAAGATCAGGAACACGACAAGGATGCCCACTCTTGCCATTATTATTCAACATAGTACTAGAAGTCCTTGCAACAACAATCAGACAACAAAAAGGGATAAAAGGTATCCAAATTGGCAAAGAAAAAGTCAAACTGTCTCTCTTCGCAGATGACATGATACTCTATATGGAAAACCCAAAAGAAGCCACTCCCAAACTACTAGAAGTTATAAAGCAATTCAGTAATGTGGCGGGATACAAAATCAATGCTCAGAAATCAGTTGCATTTCTACACACGAATAATGAGACTGAAGAAAGAGAAATTAGGGAATCCATCCCATTTACAATAGCACCAAAAACCATACGTTACCTTGGAATTAACTTAACCAGAGACGTTAAGGACCTATATTCTAGAAACTATAAATCACTCTTGAAAGACATTGAAGAGGACACAAAAATATGGAAAAATATTCCATGCTCATGGATCAGAAGAATTAACATAGTTAAAATGTCCATGCTACCCAGAGCAATCTACACTTTCAATGCTATCCCGATCAAAATACCAATGACATTTTTCAAAGAACTGGAACAAATAGTCCTTAAATTTGTATGGAACCAGAAAAGGCCCCAAATCGCCAAGGAACTGTTGAAAAGGAAAAACAAAGCTGGGGGCATCACAATGCCGGATTTCGAGTTATGCTACAAAGCTGTGATAACCAAGACAGCATGGTACTGGCACAAAAACAGACACATAGACCAATGGAACAGAATAGAGAACCCAGAAATGGACCCTTGGCTCTTTGGGCAACTAATCTTTGATAAAGCAGGAAAAACATCTGGTGGAAAAAAAGACAGTCTCTTCAATAAATGGTGCTGGGAAAATTGGACAGCTACATGCAAAAGAATGAAACTTGACCACTCTCTCACACCATACACAAAGATAAACTCCAAATGGATGAAAGACCTCAATGTGAGACAGGAATCCATCAAAATCCTAGAGGAGAACATAGGCAGCAACCTCTACGACGCAGCCAAAGTAACTTTTTCATGACACATCTCCAAAGGCAAGAGAAACAAAAGATAAAATGAACTTGTAGGACTTCATCAAGATAAAAAGCTTCTGCACAGCCAAGGAAACAGTCAAAAAAACTAAGAGGCAGCCCACGGAATGGGAGAATATATTTGCAAATGATGCTACAGATAAAAGACTGGTATCCAAGATCTATAAAGAACTTCTCAAACTCAATATGTGAGAAACAAATAAACAAATCATAAAATGGGCAGAAGATATGAACAGACACTTTTCCAATGAAGACATACAAATGGCTAACAGACACATGAAAAAATGTTCAACATCATTAGCCATCAGGGAAATTCAAATCAAAACCACACTAAGATACCACCTTACGCCAGTTAGAATGGCAAAAATTGACAAGGCAAGAAACAACAATTGCTGGAGAGGATGTGGAGAAAGGGGATCCCTCCTACATTGTTGGTGGGAATGCAAGTTGGTACAGCCACTCTGGAAAACAGTGTGGAGGTCCCTTAAAAAGTTAAAAATTGAGCTATCCTATGACCCAGTCATTGCACTACTGAGTATTTACCCCAAAGAGACAGACATAGTGAAAAGAAGGGCCATATGCACCCCAATGTTCATAGCAGCATTGTCCACAATAGCTAAATCGTGGAAGGAACCTAGATGCCCCTTAACAGATGACTGGATTAAGAAGTTGTGGTCCATATATACAATGGAATATTACTCAGCTATCAGAACGAACGATTTCTCAACATTTGCTGCAACATGGATGGCACTGGAGGAGATAATGCTAAGTGAAATAAGTCAAGCAGAGAAAGACAATTATCATATGATTTCTCTCATCTATGGAACATAAGAACTAGGAAGATTGGTAGGGGAAGAAAGGGATAAAGAAAGGGGGTTAATCAGAAGGGGGAATAAAGCATGAGAGACTATGGACTCTGAGAAACAAACTGACGGCTTCGGGGGGGAGGGGAATGGGATAGGCTGGTGATGGGTAGTATGGAGGGCACGTATTACATGGTGCACTGGGTGTTATATTATATGCAACTAATGAATCATCAAACTTTACATCAGAAACCAGGGATGTACTGTATGGGGACTAACATGATATAATAAAGAAACATTAAAAAAAAGAAAAAGATTCAATTTAGGCAGTTGTTTTTTCTTATCTCCTGAGCCAGGCAGTCTGTCTGGTGGCAAAGGGAACGGCTGCACACAGATCAGAAGACAGGTAGAGCACACATAGATGAGCTAGTGAGACCTCATCCAACATTATCAGGAGCACAGCCTTTCTCAGGTAGGGAAATGTCTGCTCCACGTTGAGAACTCAAGAGCTAATCAGTAATATATCCAAGCTGCATATCAAGGGAAACCTGGGCTCACAGATGCCACTGGAGGCTACTTCTCAGCATGCCTGGCAGTCAATCCCACTACATTAGTGCCTTCCTCTACTGGAAGGTATAGAGTCCTTAACTGAGTGAAAGTATCACATTCCAGTTCCTGGAACAACATAACAAGCCACAGGAAAAGAGGTCACAAGCCAAGGTCTGTCATTCAGCCACTTGAATGCCAAATTTCAGATATTAAAAGTATTTTATGAATGTGCTAAGCCTTTGTTTTCCTTCCTTCCTACTTTTTAAACTTCTTGTGAACAATTTCTTTATTAGAATTTTCACTGCATAAAAATTGGAGTTTAGCAGAAGCACTTCCATTGGCATCATTGGTCAAACAAGCATCCTGTAGAGCTTGCGCAGGTATCCAGGTAACTACAAAGAAGGTATGAGCAGAACTTCTGTTGAGGAGGCTTCTAATCACTGAGTCGACTAAAACCAGGGCCAGAAGACAATCTAAGGGTTAAAATAATGTACATTTTGTTCAATACCATAGCTACTGTGATGTTAAGGACTAATCTACAATTATATTCTTTGTCAATAGATTTTGTGACTTGTACTCCGCAGTCACTAAAGAATTTTTAAAATATTGATTTTTACATATAAATATTCTATACTTCACAATTTATGATTAGAAATTCATAAGAAATGCATAATTTTTTCCACCATGCACATACTGAGAACCTACTAATCACAGCTCTGTTTATTCTGCATTCGAGAAATGCTTCCCAAGAATAAATCTCCCAAATTACAGACTCATCCAGGGTGAATCTTCCAGGTCAAATACTTTCTACTGAACTTCAATCTAATATACTGCATGGTAGGATAAGCAACTAGTATTTGAATTCACTACTAATAAATGTGAAAAAAGAACAAAAGTAGATTTTGTTCCTAGCAGGAAAACAAGAGAGTTCTGTTTGATTGTAGCTTTTAGTCTATATTATTTAACAAATTGCCTAACAAAATGAAAAAAAAAATTTTTTTTTTTACTTTAACCCAATTCAAAGCAGTATAATGTTTTGTTGGGCTGATTGGATTCATGCCATTATTTTAGCCCAGTCAAATAAAGAGGGATTTAGCTCTGATTTTTTACTCCCTTCTCAACTTGGTAATATAGCTAGTCTATCTTCTCCTATAACCTTACTTTACCAGGCTCTTGAAATTTCTGACATTTTCAGGTACTTATTACTAGGTAGATAAATGTGAATGATCACTTGAAAAGACTGGAATTCTGTTTTGAATCATTTCAAGAAATTTAGACACAAATAAATCAGTAGCTATCTCTTCTTATATTGAAGGAAGAAAATTATCACCATTGTCATTTCATGTTTAGTCAAACCCAGCCTCCCTAAGATAATTTCATCTAAACCCATGGCCCCAATCATCTCTATCTAGAAAGCTTACAAATTATATCTTCAGATGTACCTCTAAGATCTAGATTCATACATATAGTTTCTTATATATCCTCTGTATGTCACAAAGGTGTCTCAAACCTAGTATGCCTGAGGACTAGCTCATAATCTCCCTCCACCATACCTGCTCTCCTGTGCTGTTGCCTGTCTCAATGGAACCACCACATATCAATGTGTAAAGTCAGAAAACTAGCATTGACTCTTCCTCCCTCACTCCCTATATCTTATCCAACTCCAAATTCTTTTGACTTTGCCTTCTAAATATCTCTTGAATTTATTCCATCCTCCTTTACCCACTACGTTTGCACTGGACCAAGGCATGCCCTGACGTACTGCAATATAGGAAGTATTCAACTGGCCTACCCATATCTTTCTGCTCTCCTTCCTCTAGAAATACTTGTTAAAACCCTTAAATGTTTTCAATTTGTATAAGAACAAAGATAAAGTTCTCTAACAAAGCCAAGTCCCTTCATGATCTTACCTGAAAACATTTTTTCCAGACTCCCCTTTTATCGTGCTCTCCTTCCTACCTCAATCCCAGCACTCTTGCCTTCTCCCAGGCTCTTGTATTTGCCATACTCTTGCCCACAGGGGTCTTCATGCAGTTGTCTTCTCAGCCTGATCACCTTCCCCTTCTCATTTTGCTTGGATTCCTAGTCAGTGTTTAGATCTCAACCGTGTTATTTCCTCCAAGAAGCCTTTGCTGGGCTCCTTGTCAAATCCCCTATTACAGGCTTTCATTGCACTGCATAGTTGCAATTTTATACTAGTTTGAGTGGTTGTTTGATCCATGTCTATCTTCCCTAACTAGACTCTAAGTTCCATGAAGACAGAGAACGTACTGGATTTAAGCTCATATCCAACATCCCCAGTTTCCTAGTACAGGCTTAAAGGATAGATAGATACTCAATATATACTTGATCACTGAAAGAACAAATGACCAGCCACATCTTTACACAGTCATTGCCTTTGCAAAGAAAAAGCTAAAACATTGTACTCTTAGCACATTCCACCATATATAAAACAAAAGATGGGCTTATAACCTTAATGAAAATTTTCTGTATTAATATTGGCTCAACATCCTAAAGGGCACTGCATTTTCTTGACAAAGAATTACAACAAATTTTGACATTAACCCTGACCTTTGTGAGATCTGTAATAATGTTTGTCTAATTACATTTCCTAAAACCTTATTAGGCGCTAACAAACCTGAAGGACATCTAGCAAATAACTGGGGCTTTCTGAATCAATCTCATTCCAAAGAGATGTTTTACAATCGGTTTTTTTTTGTGAGCATGCACAACGTGTTTGACAGCTCTTACCTGAGTAAATATTGACTTACACAGCCAGCCCTAGGTATTAGCCCACCCAAATGAGGACAAAAATCTTCCCAAGTTTTATAAAACATGCAGAGCAAGAACATGTGGCCAGAGAATGACAACAAAAATAATAGAGAAAGAATGGTTCTCAGGGAGAGAAGTTGCTGCTATTGATTTAGCTTTTAGCGTGAACTCACTGAGCCACATAAAAACAAATCCACTGCGCTGTACCATCACCTTGGCAACCCCACTCTAACGCAAGAGCAGAGATGGGAAGAAGAACACTATATTTATCTGTTCTAACTGCACAATCAAATAAAGAATATAAGTTCAATGCACCCAGCCCTTTTGTAAAAAGTAGCTACTTTTTATTTCCTCAAAAGCCTTGAGTTCAGAAAGAAAAAAGGAGCTCTGCCAGGAGAGAGAAGTTACATGTGTGTGTGAGTCTGTGTGCGTTTGCGTATATAATTTGGCATGTGTCTATGTAAAGCATAAGCTAAGGAGATATGAATTGGGAGCATGCAGCTGAGATGTTTAAAATAAGCTCTCAACAAACCTGCACATAAAACAGACCTCAAAGAAGTCACACTGAGGTGACAGCTGACTTGGAGATCTACTGTGCCCTGCTTCCATATTCACCAAAGAATTTTTGCATGCTAGATGCACCAGTGTGACTCCAAACTTTCCATATGAATCAGATGAGATTAAAATATGCATTTTCTAGCTTCATTGCACAATAGTAAGTAGGAATGATCTGTTAGAACAATAAATTATTCATACAGTTTAGGAGTTAATTAAGCATTTGAATAAAGATCTTTATTTCATAGCACAGTAAATTATTTTAACTGATTTTAAAGGAAAAAATGACTGAATTACCATAATCCATTAGGTTCAAGAGAAAAGCTTTCTAGTATCTTATTTGCATGCTATGCTGAAGTCAATAATAGTGTATTCTACCAAAATCTATTATACAAAGGATTATATTTATTCTTAAATAGTTAAAATCAGTTAAAATTTATATTGTACAAGTTTGACTCCTCAAAAAGTTATTTCAATCCTAAATTAGAATACTTATGGAAAAAGTCATGTTTCTAAAATAGTTTAGGTATAGTCCAATTCCAGCCTTTGTTTCTTTTCACCTGAACTAATAGCTATAAATGGCCCTTAAATCAAGCTTTTTCTTTTCAATTTACCATATTGAATTATCTGATAGCTCTTATAGAAAAAAGTGCTGATTAAACGGGTCCCTTATTAGAATCCCTAATATCTCCCCACTGTCTTCTGCTAGAATTCAAGGTTTCCCAAGATCTAGTGCCAACTTGTGACTCCCCTCCTCTCTCACGTGAGTCTAACCACCCTCTAACCAAATTTTGATTTCCCTATCTCTGAATCTCCCTTTTTTTGAACTAGTGTCTGTGTTTAAAATGTTTTCTCATTCATTTAGATGCAATTGAAATAGTACTTTCTCCACTAAGGACTTAATGATTGTTCATGTCAAAAGTAACTTTACTCCTCTGTAATCCTTTAGCATATTAAAACATTAATAGGCTTTATTGAGTTCCTTTGTAGTGTAAGACAAGATCCTTGACCTTCTCAGAGATTTGAGTCTGATTAGAGATAAAAGATACGAAATCAATGACTGCAGTCTAATAGGCTGTGTATTATGATAATGTATGCAAGGAATGCCATAAGAGTATGCAGGATCTAAACCCGATTTAAAGGTAAAGAAAGGTTGGGCAGAAAATAGGATTCTTTAACTAATTTTTATGAACAAGCTGTACTTACCTAGATACAAAAGAAGAAAGGCAGTTTAGGAAGTGGAAAGACAAGTATATGAGAAGGGCAGAGGCATAAAAGCACATGGCTCTTTTACAGAACAGAAGTAGTCGGACAGAGGCATCTGTGCCTGCAAACGTGGAGAAGCTCAGCAAGGAAGTTTGAACTTGACCCTGAAAGTGATCAGGACACATTACAAGATTTAAAGAAATGGAATTCCTTAATGAATTTTTTTATTTTAGAAACATTATTCTGGTAAAGATGTGAACAGAAGATTGGAAGTTAGCTATAGAGAGAGATATGAGCTAGATCAGTGGTTTCTAACTTTTGGTGCGTTTGCCCACACTGGGGGATATTTGGCAATCTGTGAAGATATTTTTGTTTGTCACAACTGGGGGTGGTGCTGCTATAGGCAACCAATGGGAAGAGGCAAGGATTGTTGCTCCACATCCTACAACACAGGACAGCTCCCACAACATTACCTGGCCCTTCCTGTCAATAAAGGTTGAGCTAGAGCCTAGCTTGATACACATATACATACACATACAAATTTTTACACTGTTATATTAGTTACAGGTGTACAATATAGTGATACAAGGCTGGTTTGATTTTTAAACAGGGAAGAGTGGTGGTGGCTTTCGGTGCTGTATGGAGTACAGACTGAAGGACTGAAGAGTGGAAGAGCTACTCCAGAGCCCAGGAAAAACAAAATGGTGGGAAGCAATTAAAAGGGTACCAGAGAAGAGGAAAGAACTAAATGAAGCAAGTTAAGGAAGACCCTGCAGAGAAGGGAAGGGATTGGATGGTACCGATGCACAGTTGGAGGTCATCACTTTAAGCGGGAGGTGAGCAAGTGACCCAGTGAAGCAGGCTGGGACCAATTTATAACAGTCTTTTGGTAGCCAAGAGAGCTAGTGAGATGGCTATTAACTTTTGCCCTCAATTTTCCTCCTTAAGGTAAAAGACGAAGGTAACTGAAATGTCAGAGAAATGTATGAAATAGAGACAGAGGAGCACATCTTTGAATTGTCACTACAGCAACCAAGGTAAGTTCAGCACATTTTTATTGTCATTGCTAGAACTGGTGTTGAAATTTGACTTTTCAACATTTGAGCCTCTTGGTGACTCCCGCCTCCTCAATATACTTTCCACACTGGTTTCTCTCCCACTAAAGTGCTGCTCTTTCTCAATCTCTTTGCTGTTTCCTTCTCCTTTACCCAGACTCCTGTGTGGGATACACAGGGCTAGGTCCAGAGGACTCCCCCTTTTCTATCCACACTCAGTGCCATCCAGTCTTGTGGCTGTGAATACTTGCCATAGGCCAGTGACAACCCAGCTGCACAGCCAAGTCAGACTACTCTCTCATACTGCTGCCTCTGAGCCCACTACCTACCTTACATGCTCCCTTCACTGTCCAGTAGACTTCTGGAACTTATGTGCACATCTGCAGTCCTGATTATCCCTCTATAACCCATCCCACCCACAGTCTCCTCCATCTCAGCTGATGGCTCTTCCTTCTAGTTGCTTAGGCCAAAAATCTTGATAGCATCATTGACTTCTTTCTTTCTCTAAATCCTACATCCAAGTGGTGACTTTCAATAGACCTAGAATGTGCACCCATGTGAAACCTATACTGCTACAAAGTATAGCAGAGGCATCACTACCTCTGTCCTGGTTTATACCACGGGCCTCCTGACTACTCCCCTGCCTATTCTTCCTCGGCCTCAGCCTGTTGTCAACAGAGAAGTCAGAAGAAGGCAGAAAATGCAGAAGTCACAGTAATCATTTTAAAACCTGTCAGATCAATCCTGCTATCTCTTTCTTCAAACCCCTGCAGTGTTCACTCAGAACAAAAACCAAATCACTCACAATACAAAGCAAATCCACTCATTTGATCTGTAACATCCTGTGCTAACTGAGCTTGTCTCTTTGCTCTGGCCACATCAGCATCCAAGCTACTCCTCTAACATTCTGGGCACACTCCTAGTTTATGATGTTTGTAAGGGCTACACCTTTGCATGCTCTGTGCCTCCCTCAGGCATACACAAGCCTATTTCCTCCTGAGTTCAAGTCTTGACTCAAATGCCCCTCCTCAATGAAGCTTCCTGTTTCAAAGTACAGCCACATTCCCACTTCCCTGGCACTGCTAAGCCCCCTCCCTTCCCTGTTTTTTTCTCATATACATAAATACATTTTTAAATCTTTGCCATATACTTATATAATTCTATACAGTATATTACTTATTGTTTTTATTGTGTCTTTCTCCTGATAGATTGTCTTCTCTGATAGATTTGTACTTGTTTTAGGAAGTAATTAAAATGTTCAGGTGTAGGGAATTGATATCATCAGTGTTGCAATTTAGTGACACAATCTGGTCAAAGGTAGTACAATGGAACAGAACAAGGGATGAGACTTGAGGCTTTCACAGTGGCGTAGAAATGAAGAAAAGAGGGGCCTGGGATGAAATGGCAGAAAGTGTCCAAGAGAAAACCCACCAGTCACCACAGGCCATCTACAGAGACAGGGTGGTTCAATGGAAGACTGCAAACTTTGGGCATGGGAGCCTGTACTCAGCTCCCTACTTGACCCCTTACTCTATGACATTGAGAAAAATCACTCACTTCTCTGCGAGATGGACCTAATGGTGCTTCATTTCAAGGTGGTTGAGGACTGCAGATCATATAAAAAAATCACCCAGCACTTTCCTGACATGTGGCAGATGTCCATGGCATCTGATTAGAAGTAGTGGGCAGAGGAGACAGAAAAAAATCCATAAGGTTAAAACTTCAGACAAGGTCTTGGCATAGGGATACCACCCATACTCCCATCCCTCATACAACATAGATGAGGGTCAAGAGCCAATTGAGAAGCTGTTATTAGTGTGTACCAGCAATCTGTGGCTCCCAGTGCAAAGTTCTTTTGAAAAACTGGAATGGACACTTTGGTTTAGTGCTGAGGCCAAAGCAGGGCTTAGTGACAGGCCAAAGCTCTTAGTGACAGCTTCCAAATCTAAATCATAGGGTCTTCTTCTCGAGCTTATTTTCAGATATCTGCAGGACTGGAGACCACACTCCAAAGTCATTTAACAACTAGATTGCAGGCCAGCTACACATAAGACAGAAAGAGGATGGCTGGCCCAGCCATCACTGTGGGTCACCGCAGGGAGACTCTGGTTCAGGAATATCAGTCACCAACCCACTAAATTTGCTCCTACCTTTTCTGTGGGAAGGTACAAAGGAAAGGGGAGAAATGCCCATAATGGAGATGCAACACTCCCTTGTCAAGGATACAGTAAGCTTGAGAAGATATGTTGGAGAAACATGAGAAGAGGAAAAAGTAGAAGTCTCCTTCTCCAGCATACAGCATTTATTACATTTCTTCCAAGTTCTGAACTCTAATACCCCATCACCTAGCCAAGTTACTTGCTAAAATACTTTACTTGAATTTAAACTCAAGGTAATAACGACATGATCTCACATTTCCTTCATGCACCATAATTTTATGACATTGTCACAGTGGACAATATTCATCGGGTCAGATGGCTCCTTCTGAGATCACTTCCATAAAATCTCCTAAATGGGGTATTACACACAATTTATACATCTACTAAAACTTTGAAAGTGGAAAAAATATAGATTATTTCAGAGAGAAGCAGCATAATGTAGAAACTTCAGAGCTCATGCTGTGAAGAAAAGAAAGCAGCAAAGTTAGACCCAGTAGAGGGAAGAAATACACTGAAGAGAAGAGCAAAAACTAAACCGCCTGACTGTGAAGACAAAAGTAAGAAATAAACTTGATATAATGTGTACCATGGGATTTCCAAGCAAGATGGCACAAACAGAGGTTACTGGAAGGGCCAAAATAAAAAAGGAGGAAGTATTCCAATATATGCCTATCTTGGCCATAAAGTGTAGATTTGTTTGTGAGAGTAGTATGTAAAGAGGGAGCCATGTGAGATAGATTCTAAGAAGATAAAGGGCATCTTGGGAGGGTGCATGCTTACATGACCTCACACAAGACCCACCTTTCCCTCAGCTTCCAGAATTATCACTCAAATGAAATCAATCTCATAGAAGCATTAGGAATCTGGGACTTTTTCATAGTGGACTGTAGCTAACAGGGTGCTAAGGACCTGGATCCAAGAAGGAGATTAACGGGTGATAAGTCAGGTAAAAAAGAGATTAATACAGGCTAAAGTCTGAAGTGGGCTCCCAGCCAAGTTAGTCTATGTTCTTCCAGGCTAGTCCTTGACATAACATGTCTGGTTAGTTGAAAAAGACCGAGGATGGGAAGCAGTGAGGAAAGAACAAGAGGCCAGCCTTTGATGTGCTTGAGCCTGTGCCTTATTCCTTCTTCCTCAGTAGAAGTCACTTCAGAAGCTGAGCTGGGATGAACTTGAGGGCGAAGGTGGAGGGTGCACATCTGAGTAGCTGGGCAAAGAACCAGAAAGCATTCTTAGTTCTGTTGGGGAGAAAGAATTTCCTCTACTTTTCAAAATCCTTCCAGCTGGACTAAGAATCAAATTGACATGAGACAGATTAACAGGAGAAAATCAAATTTAATAGTGTATGTACAAGGAATCCACACAGACACGGAAATTCCAAAGACAATCAGACAACATGATGCTTATATGAGATAAGGAGTGGAGTAGGGGTCTGAGGCTACAAAGGGGAGAAAGACCATTAGCAAGAACGGAAAAGGAGGCATTTGAAAAACAAAGGTTGTCCTATTATATTGACATTTCTTAGGTAATGAGGAATCTCTATCAATAGCTCTCTTCCTGATACAAGCAGGCAGTTGAGGGGTAGGTAAAGAACTTTTTCTGCATCTGCTGGGTTTGGGATGCTTTTAACTCAAAATAATACTCATGCCAAAGTGGCCCTCTTGGGGCAGCCTCCCCTTGGTCCTTATACTTCACCAATATGACCCTACTGATTTCTTTTTATCACTAGAGACAAGCATGGCATTTGATTACTACGTCATTAACAAAACATTTCCAAAAGAAACCAAATGAACTATAATAAATGTTACTCGAAAGGCAGTAAAAGTCTCTAGATGCAGCATATTTAAAAATTTACTATAGGGCCGCCTGGGTGGCTCAGTTGTTAAGGGTCTGCCTTTGGCTCAGGGTGTGATCCCAGCATTCTGGGATCGAACCCCACATCAGGCTCCTCCGCTGGAAGCCTGCTTCTTCCTCTCCCACTCCCCCTGCTTGTGTTCCCTCTCTCGCTGGCTGTCTCTCTCTGTCAAATAAATAAATAAAATCTTTAAAAAAATTTACTATAAATGTATTTGTTCACAAACATTTGGGAGAAAAGCATTGTTACTTGTATGTATGTATGCCTGCTCCCTTTTGTTTTAAATTGGCTTCAGAAGCTCAAATTCACTTTTTAAATATATACATTTTGAAAGTTAGATTTAAGATTGCTCCACAAGATTTTTATCAACTCTAAAATTCTGTAATTCTCTAAATGTTTTGGACTGGAACACACTCTTGAACCCATAAATCCAATTTCCAGACATGGCTGATTGCCACCTGGAGATTTACACCTCAGACAGAACTAGAAATGTCATTGACCAAAGCTTCCCATAAATGAATATTGTTTTCTCTATGCTCATAGCTATGGTTTTATTCTATTTTTTATTTCTGGATTTAAGCCATATACAGATTACAGAAGGCTTGTCAACCATGAATAGACCAGTTTACAATAATTGAAGAACACAGAGCTGTTTTTCTCACTGAGGAAGTTTGTTTCTGTGAAATCCTGGGTATGTTAACATTATATAGAGAATACATTGTTTCTATCTTGGTTGTAAGCATAAGAAACAAATGAATAGTAGATAAGCTTTTAACATGTAGAAGATAATAGGATAAGAAAAAATATGAAGAAAAAATCACGATGTTGTATGAAATAGTTAATGAATAAAATCACAAAGAAGACTCAGTTGTTCAGTCAGCAAATGTGACATATTTCCAAATTATAAGCCTTGTTCCTTTCTTTTTAAGCCACTAATTTCATACTTAGTAAAAAGTGTCAGATTTCTACATATGTAAAGAACATCACTGGATAAAGCTTTGCAAATGCAAAAATTGAGACCCTATTAGGTAGATTTAATATTATGTTATGGGGGCACCTGGGTGGCTCAGTTGGTTAAGCGTCTGCCTTCAGCTCAGTGCCCTGGGATCATGTCCTGCATTGGGCTCCCTGTTCAGTGTGGAGTTTGCTTCTCCATCTGTTCCCCCCCCCCCCGCATTGTGCTCTCTCTCTCGCAAATAAATAAGTAAAACCTTAAAAAAATACTGTTATGAAAATTTACATGACTTGGTCATTGAAACATATATAACATAATTATATGTAATACAGCAATCTTCTAGGTTGTACCTTCCAATAGTACAATATACATTCTTTCTCATACATAGGATTGATAAAGGAAGATAACTCAAATCAATTTGGGTTGCTAAACCTCCAAAGATGCAATAATTCAAACAAGTGACATCATTTTAAATATGTCCATTGCCCACATACATTGTGTCAACCCAAGTTGAGCCCAGGCAACTGGGTAAGACCCTCCCTGTCTCTGCAGAGAACCTGAAGATCCAACAAGTACAGTCCTGGGAAAATGGAGAAAAATTATATACCCACATTGAAATTGTGTTTTCCTAATGTGGAAAATGTTCCTTACTGCCTTTGAAATGTTTGCATTTGGGCAGGAACCTCACTCAGGAGTATTCCTCAACTGTACCTTCCATTTTAAAATCCTTTACATATGTGTTTGCTTTTGTCTGCTTCTCCAATCAAAATGTTTGCAGCATGAGACTGGCATGAGACCAGGACTTTGTTTTTGCTCATTACTGTATTCCCCAGAGAAACCCAGTGTTGTACATCTAAGACCAGTGTTTGGCATATGTTAAGTACTCAGTGTTGGTTGAATGACTGAATGTTCTTTCAGTTTCTTGGCAAGTCTTCTCAGGACTAGACTGAAATTGGATGTAGCTGATTTGCTGGGTTCTGATGCTGAAATCACTTCTGGAAACAACCTGTACCTCAGCCCCACCACCTTGTCTGTCTCCAGGCTTCCATCTTGCCTCAGGAGACCCCCCCCCACATAGCCTCCCATCTGGGCTCCCAACTTCAGTCTTCCTTGCTCTTATTCTTCCCCCATAGAAGTAAGATAAAATTCATATACAATATTTCTCCACAGCATGGTACTAGCCCAGAGTTTCTTAAGCTCAGTCTGCAGACAAATTCTTGAGGCTCTGTACTATGATGAGCTCAATAACACAACTCTTCGCTACATTTTCAAAATGGTCTCAGCCACTGTCCCCTTCCATCATTCCTGTTTACTCTACTGAACGTACCTACCAGACCAATCTCTCTTATGATTTTCCTCACGTTACCACCTCATGTGAGGTGCCTTGCCACTTCTCTACCTGGAACATTTCTACACAACCTTTAAGACCCAATTAAAATTTCATGATTATGATTTCTGTAGACTTTTCTCACTATCCCAGGCATAATTTCTGCTTTTATTCAATCACTGCTGTATATTCAAAACACATTTATTGGGCACCAGCTGAATGCCTGATATGAAACTAGAAGGTGGTAATTCACAAATAAAGGAGCAATGCTACATCCTGTAGGGGCTTATAATCTGGTACTGAAAAAATAATGTGAAATTTAAAACTTAGGGAGAGGAGTATCACTAGAGATATGGGATTATGGAGCTACTAATGAGCAGTGGGGAATTATAGAATATTTTGCAGATTCTAAAATGTTTGATTAGTATTTTGACAGAGAGTAAAGAATTTGCATCTAGGTAAATAGATAGACATGGGGAAAAGGACATTACAGGTAAGAGACACCTGTCTATCAATTCAGACTGCATACAAGGAATTGCAGGCTGCAGGTAAAGCCAGAGCATGGAGAAGAAGAGGGTGAGGTAAACAGTGTTCTGAGTACATACTAGTGATTCTGGAAAGCTGACTCAGAAATTAAATGCCCAGCATCAATGGTCTCATAACACATTAATTAAACATGTATCCAATTGCGTTAGAGATGTTTTATTAGATTTTTATCTTCCCTGTCCATGGCTAAAATCCTTGGGAGTCATGAGGAAAATGTCAATCTCACCTTTATTTTGTTCCTCTTTCCCTTCCCAGTGAATTTAGCACAGGGTTTAGGTAGAGTACATCCCTTCCTCTCACGGGGAGAAAAAAGTATGCTTTTGGCATAATCTGTGATTTCTGGCATGTAACTTAAACTTCCTGATGAGTTTAGGATCTAGTGTCCTCATTTGTCACAAGTGAAAGTAACAATATTTTGGAGGTTTGATGAGGATGAGTAAAACATTATTCATATAGAGAGAGACATATAAACACATAGCACACCCTGACACTGTACAATTGTGATTATCTTGATCTCATATTTCTATTAGTTCCTCCCTCTTTCCTTACTTCAAATTTTATGAAATTTAAAGTGCTCACTTGTTTCAAGTTTTTACATTAATAAAGATATATAATAATTTTTGAAACCCTTTCAGTAACTTTTTTAAACACTTGGATATAAAACTTCAATCTAGAAGTATCACTGAGGAAAAATAAGATGTAGTCTTCAATAATGAATTAATGAAAGGATATAGGTTCAGCCTTGGGTAGATTTTCTTTATGTTCTGACTCAAAAAAAAGATATTATTACAGCTTTCTCTGAAATAAAATTATGCAATTCTAGAAAGCAAATTTTTTATTTATAAAAATCCTTCTAAGATGAATAACAGGATCACCCAATTCAAATCAAAGAATCAAGTCATATTTCTCTATTCAATTCATATAAAACATGCAAGGTGTAGAGTTGATTGTGAAAGACTGTGTAGCCACTTTTGATTAGAAATGTAAATTCAACTCTAGAAAGTTGATTTTCACTTAGCCCATTGAGCAGATAAACTGGTTTTTAAATCCGAGTCTCTGTGAGAATGTTGGCTTTGGCAGAGATAAATTAGTCTTTCCAAGAATATACTTTCATTTGTATTTCTCCTTTAAAGTAAAAGGATTGATAGAAAATCCACTATGATAAATAATTAAAATTTTTGCATTCTTTGCTTTATTTTTTTAATGTTTTTTATTATATTATGTTAATCACCATACAGTACATCCCTGGTTTTTGATGTAAAGTTCGATAATTCATTAGTTGTGTATAACACCCAGTGCACCATGCGATACGTGCCCTCCTTATTACCCATCACCAGCCTATCCCATTCCCCCACCCTCCTCCCCTCTGAAGCCCTCAGTTTGTTTCTCAGAGTCCATAGTGTCTCATGCTTCATTCCCCCTTCTGATTACCCCCCTTTCTTTATCCCTTTCTTCCCCTACCAATCTTCCTAGTTCTTATGTTCCATAGATGAGAGAAATCATATGATAATTGTCTTTCTCTGCTTGACTTATTTCACTTAGCATTATCTCTTCCAGTGCCATCCATGTTGCAGCAAATGTTTTTTTTTTTTGCATTCTTTACTTCACTTTAAATTGACATTCGATCCCTGTATCTTTCTATGTAAAATTAGTTTTAAAATATTAGCTTTCCTTAGAGTGTACCCTATTGTTCTTGTTTGTCAGAATGAGATGAGAAATACAAAGAAATTCTATAACTAGCCTTAAGTCATAAAATCGTCTCTATTCTTGTCATTGGCTATATTATAAGTCACCCTTATGTGTTGCCAGTGCTGCTTTAACAGTTTCATGACATTAGAAATAGATTAAGCTGTATAAATTATGTATTAAACAGACATTCAGTGCCCTGAAAGAGTTAAAGTGCATCTAAGGCCCTACCTGAATACCAAAGCCCACAAAGAGAAGAATTAGAAGCTATCAAAGCCATAGAGATTGATACTGTTAAGTCTTATTTATCATTTATTCTGATTATCAAAAAGTTCTAATTATCTGGTTCTCATTTTGTTTTAACATATTCTGCCCTCTTCCTTTTTTGAAGAAAAAAATACAAAAGTAAATAGAACAGTATCAGTCAATCATTTCAATTCAATATAACCCTTCATTACTAATTCTCAACCCTGGTTGAACAATATAACTGCTAGAACTTTTTTTTTTAAACATGGTTATGAAGCACCCACTCAGAGATTCTGATTTAATTGGGGTGGGTGAGGCACAGTCATTGTTATTTTTCACAAATTCTCCAGATGATTCTTGTACGAAGCTATAGTGAAGAACCTTGATGTGCAGCAATAAAATATAACCCTATATTATAGCTGTAATTTGCTGAAATATATGAAGCCAATTTTAA
This sequence comes from Ursus arctos, assembly GCF_023065955.2. Lineage (NCBI taxonomy): Eukaryota > Metazoa > Chordata > Mammalia > Carnivora > Ursidae > Ursus > Ursus arctos. Next base: position 11,549,310 of record NW_026623078.1, read on the forward strand.
TTATATAATGTCCAAAGTGCTTTTATTATAAAAAAGCTTAAAACTAACAATGCACAGATCATTCATATATATATATATATATATTATATATATAATATATATATATATATAATTTCTAAGGGAAATAAAACAGTTAATAAAACTCTTTTCTATCCATTTTAGATAGATTTAACTATGTCTTGTTCATGGTTTCTAAGACTTGGTCTGGTTTCTTTGCCAGAGCAGGAGATTTGCTATTTCTGAAATGCTAGTGCAAAATAAAATTCATCATACTTGCTTTTTATGGCACATCAAAGATGAGTGATAATGTTATTATATGTGTAATTGCTCTTTATATGTTTTATCCATGGACAGTTTTATGTGAACTTGTTCTTTTTTCTAACTGGTGACAAGCTTTCAGCTAGCTTCAGAGGAAAAACTGAGATTAATTGCAGTCTGGTACATTGTAACTGTTGCTTCCAGTTTAAGAAGATCAGTGTCTAATCAATAATATATTAATGACTGTATTTTTTGAGCCCTTGTAAATTAACAGCTAAAGGCAAAGAACTGTTTTTGTTCTCCACTCCACGCCTTCATAGTTGGGTGTTAAATCAAAAGAAACATAATTTGGGTTTGATTAATGTTGGCTTTAACAGATTGTTTCTGTTTAGTGTAGTTAGTTCCTTAATTTATCTTCATCTAATGACAAGGTTGTATCCCCAACAAACCTTTTTAAGGCTACAGACAGGTTTCTTAATAGTGCTATTCTTTGACTCCACAGTCAGCATACCTTGTTTTGCTTTTATCATAGGTTTCTTTAACATGTTAATCTTTTTAAAGCACAAATAAGAAATAATGGTCAACTCCCATATCAAATGAATAAGAGCTTCTGTGGGGTTATAGTACCCCCACAGGTGGACACCCACCCGAAATTTTAATTGGTGTAGGAGTGCTCCTGGAGCTCCAGCCAAGCATATATCGCTTATGCCATGTCAGAGACCATCAGAGGTCCTATTCTCAATGAGAGCACAGTGCTTGTGGGAATCAAGACCTAAGCTTGTACAACAACCGCAGCACATACTGTCTCCTAAACTATAGAATGCAGCTGCTTGGGTTGGTTGAAGGTGACAGAGATTACTATGGATTGAAGCTGTCAGGGAACATGTTCAAATAACCTTGATTTGTATCTGGAGGAGCTCTTATAGAGAGAATAAGAGAAAGAGGCCAATGATGGGAGAACAGCATAAATCATAGCAGAAAAAAACTAACCTCACTAAAAGACTACATGCAGTGTGGAAGTAAAAGATGACTGACAGGTTAGATTACACAGTATCTTGAGAATAAGAGGAATTTGGTTTCACCCCTGCAGGTGGCATGGGAGAAATTATATATTAATGAGATAGAAAGTGGCTAAAGATAAATCTGACAGAGATACAAAGAGTGAAGTAGGTAGGGGAAATAATGGTGGCAGAAAAACCCACAAGGTGGCCATTGCAAGTGGCACATAATGAAGAGAGGTGCAGATGGGGAAAGAAGGAGTGAGGAGGAAGAAAAGGATTAAAGGGTAATACAAAAGATAAAAAAGATGGGAAATAAAAGGTGATTCCAGGATTTTAGTGTGAGAAATTTTTATAAACAAACTTTGGAATAAGAGGCTGGTTTGACCACTAGGAAAGTAGAAATATAGAAATATGATTTGAGGGGTGCCTGGGTGGCACAGCGGTTAAGCGTCTGCCTTCAGCTCAGGGCGTGATCCTGGCGTTATGGGATCAAGCCCCACATCAGGCTCCCCTGCTAGGAGCCTGCTTCTTCCTCTCCCACTCCCCCTGCTTGTGTTCCCTCTCTCACTGGCTGTCTTTCTCTCTGTCAAATAAATAAATAAAATCTTAAAAAAAAAAAGAAATGTGATTTGATTATTACTATTTTGAGTGAATGAGAAGAAATACAAGCAAAAATGTCATTTGTGGGACACCTGGGTGGCTCAGTTGGTTAAGCATCTGCCTTCGGCTCAGGTCATAATCCCAAGGTCCTGGGATCGAGGCCCACATTGGGCTCGTTGCTCAGCAAGAAGCCTGCTTCTCCCTCTCCCTTTGCCTGCTGCTCTGCCTATTTGTGATGTCTCTCTCTCTCTCTCTGTCAAATAAATAAATAAATAAATAAATAAATAAATAAATAAATAAAATCTTTAAAAAAAGAAGTCATTGGTAATTTAATCCTGAGATTTGAGTATAAAGAAAATAAGGTATAAAAATCTAGACTGAATATGTAGAACAAAGGCTAACATAAAAGTGATATCTGAGGCCAACAACAATGAAAAACTCTTTGAAGACATGGGGATAAAAAGCACAGAATAGGGAATATAGTCAATAAAATTGTAATAGCGTTGTGTTGTCACAAATGGTAGCTGCACTAGAAGTGAGCATAGCCTAACATACAGAGTTGTTCAATCACTATGTTGTACTCCTGGAACTAATGTAACACTGTGTCAACTAGACCTCAATAAAAAAAAGTAAAAAAAACAAAAAACTTATTTGAAGAATTGAAGAAAAAGAATAAGAAAGAATAGGAGGAGGATGAAGAGAAGTTGCTAACTTCTCTTGGAAGAGTTTAAGCTACAGTGACAATACACAGCTGGACTCTAAGTAAGTTCATTTAGAAATGCACATCAGGATATTAATAATAAAAAAGTAATAGTTGGGAAACTGCTGAAAGGGTCAATTCTCTCAAGGAAAAAACTATAATGAGAAACTTGGGAATGCAAAATGAATAGACATTTTTCCAAAGAAGACATAAAAATAGCCAACATGTATGTGAGATGGTGCTCAACATCATTATCCATCAGGAAAATACAAATCAAAACCACAGTGAGATATCACCTTACATCTGTTAGCATATCTGTTATCAAAAAGCAAGAAAAAACAACAACAAAACAAGTGTTGGTGAGGATGTGGTGAAAGGGGAACCTCTGTGCACTGTTTTTGGGAATGTAAATTAGTACAGACATTATAGAAAGCAGTATGAAGGTTCTTCAAGAAATTAAAATTAGAAATACCATATGATCCAGCAATCCCACTTCTGGGTATATATCCAAAGGAAATAAAATTACTTTCCCTAAGAGATATTGCACTCCCATATTCATTGCAGCACTACTTATGATAGCAAGATATGGAAACAATCTACATGTCCATCAACAGATGAATGGATAAAAAAATATAGTATATACAGACAAAGGAGTAATATTTAGGCTTAAAAAAGAAGTTAGTCCTGCCATTTGCAACAACATGGATGAACCTAGAGGACATTATATTAACTGAAATAAGCCAGACACAGAAAGACGAATGTTGCACGATCTCACATACATAGAGTCAAAAAAATTAAAAAGCTGAACTCATGGTTACAGAGAGTAGAATGGTGATTACCAGAGGCTGGGGAGGAAAGGGGAGATATTGATCAAAGAGTACAAACTTTCAGTTATAAGATGAATAAGTTCTGGAAACCTAATGTATAGCATGGTGAATATAATCAACTATAATGTTTTATATATGTAAAAATTGCTAAGACAGTATATCCCAAGCATTCTCAACACACATATATACACACACACACACAATCGTAACTATGGAAGGTGACGAATATGTTAATTAGTTTGATTGTGGTAATCATTTCACTCTGTATATTTGTAAATATCAAAACATCAAGTTGGGGTGCCTGGCTGTCAGTCAGTGGAGCATGTGACTTGATCTCAAGGTTGTGAGTTCAAGCCCACACTGGGTGTAGAGATCACATAAATAAATAAATAAATAAATAAATAAATAAATAAATAAATAAATCTTATTAAAAATCACTTTGTACACCTTAAATATATACAATTTTTATTCATCAAAAATAAGTAAAAATAAAATTTAAACAGAGATTGGAAGTCAGGATTCCTGTTCTTACAATAAGGGGAAGCTGAATAAGACGAAAATGAATCACTCTTTTTTTGGACTTGTCAGAGAACTACCTGGGGTCTCAGGGCAAACCATCTCCCTTAAATCTGAAAAGAGAGTAACCTCCAGAGAGATACAGGACCTGAGATTTGCTTACTCTGGACCAGAAACCACAGGATGCCAGAAGCTCATGGGAAGGAACATTTAGGTAGGAATTCTGACAAATCTCTAGAGGCCAAGAGTCAGCTGCAGTTATTGGGAGCCCCCACACTTTCAGAGGTTTTCTTCTGGGACCTCATTAGGCTTTCACAGAGAGGATCTAGAGGAATCTCAGAAATCTTCCCCCAGGAGCCTGGCAGAGGAGGGAAAGAAAAATCATTGTGTTAACTGCCCAGACTTTCCTCCCTTAACAGACAAAGTCTCAACCTTGGGCAGGACATCACCAGAGGGCAACAGTGAAATCCCATCTCATCTGCTCAGCTCCAACTCAACTTCAGTCTCTGTTTCCTCTCAGAAAAATAAATGAAAGAAAGGAAAGCATAAACCTAGAGGGGGAGGGTTTCACATACATAGACTAGGAATGCTACAGCTGGGGAAGGGATTGGGGCAGGGGCAAATAATTCTACCCATGGAGGGAGGACAGAGACTCTTATGAAAGCCACACCCTTAAGACACAAGCCTACTGTGCACCCCAAAGACCAAAATGTAATCAAAGGATTAGGTAATGTCTACCCACCACTTCCTACCCATGTGCTAATAAACTTCCAGGAGCAATAATGGTACATCAAAACTAAAAAAAAACTGAAAGAGACAAACTGTCTAAGAAGAAGCAACACAAGTGCCAAAAGCAAAAGGAGAGACAAAAACAAGTTTCACTGCAGGAACCTCAGTCAGAGATTTGGTCACTCCTGGCCAGATTTATGTCACTTCTCACACTAAAAGCCTATTTACCTCAGAATCTGCTTCCCAGATTCTATCCAACATTTCTGGATTTCAATGAAAAAAACTATGAGGCATGCCAAAAGCTGAGAAAAAACAGTCTGAAAAACAAAGCAATTGCCAAAAGCAAACTCGAACATAACCAAGATGTTGGAATTTATCAGAGAATTTAACTATAACTAATATCTTCAGTTCTAATGGAAAGGTAAATAACTTGCAAGCTTAGTTGGATACTCTCAGAGAGATGAAAACTATAAAAAAATTTAAAAGGAAATGCTAGACCTCAAAAACACAATAACAAATACAAAAAGTACCTTTGACATGTGCATTAGTGTAGCTGATACAGCTGAGGAAAAAGTCAGCAAACTTACAGTAAGTCAATAGAAATCACCCAAACTGAACTCAAAGAGAAAAAAGAAGAATTTTTTAAAAGAACAAAATATACAAGAGATGTACAAAAATATCAAAAGTTTTAATATGTGCATAATTGGCATACTAGAGGGATAGAGGGCTAAAAAGAGAAATGGGTAAAAGAAATAATGGTTTAAAGTTTCTAAAATTAGTGTCAAATATTAATCTACAGACCTGAGAAGCTCAGAGGACACTAAGCAGGATAAAAAATAGCAACAAAAAATCTAAACATGGGGGCGCCTGGGTGGCTCAGTTGTTAAGCGTCTGCCTTCAGCTCAGGGCGTGATCCCAGGGTCCTGGGATCGAGCCCTGCATTGGGCTGCCTGCTCTGCTGGGAGCCTGTTTCTTCCTCTCCCACTCGCCCTGCTTGTGTTCCCTTTCTCCCTGGCTGTGTCTCTCTCTGTCAAATAAATAAATAAAATCTTAAAAAAAAATCTAAACATGATATGTTAAAACTGCAGAAAGCCAAAGGCAACAAGAAAGCCTTGAAAGATGTAAAAGTTAAAAGACAAACAACTTATGTTCAGAAGAAAAAGGATGAAAATTACATTGGACCTTTTGTCAGAAACTATGTAAGCAAGAAGAAAGTAGAGTGAAATAATCAAATTACTAAAAGAGAAAAAGTGCCAGCTTAAAATTCTATACCTGGTAAAATTATCCTTCAGAAGTGAAAGAGAAATGAAAATAAAAACCAAGGTGCACACACGCTACACTGAGGAAGTGCTTCCAGCAGAAGGAAAATGACATAGGTCAGAAACTTGGGTCTACATGAACAAAGAATAACCTTCAGAAAAAAGAATAAATGAAGGAGATATAAAATCTTTCATTTTTCTTATTCTTGATTTCTCTAAAACAATGAGAAAAGAAAATACAACACAACTTCAGAACTAATAAAGTTGGTTGTAGCTTGACTATATTCATTGAAAATAAAATGAGAAGGAAGCATCTATCCTAGATGATGTGTAAAAGAAAAAAGAAAAAAATATTTATTAAATCTATATAAAGGCACTTTTATTCTTTCTTCTGGGCTCTCTGTTTTGACCACCACTAGGTCCAGTCTGTGTCGATAATTGTGAAATGAGGCTCAGCTAAGTATAAGGAGAATGTCAACTCATCCAATAGAGAGATAGGTAAGCCGAGTACTAATAAAGGGATCACTGAAGAAATTATAGTGGAGGTGGGCGTGCCTGGGTGGCTTAGTCGGTTAAGCATCTTCCTTCAGCTCAAGTCATGATCTCAGGGTCCTGGGATCAAGTCCTGCATCAGGCCCTCTGCTCAGAGGGGAGTCTGCTCCTCCCTCTGTCTCTTCCCTCTGCTCTTGCTCTCTCTCTCAAGGAAATATAAGTAAAATCTTAAAAAAAAAAAAAAAAGAAATTATAGTGGAGGGAATGAAACAAACCACCAGAGAAGTCCATTTTTCATTAAAAACTACTTCTTTTTCAATTATAATTTACATTACAGAGAATGTAATAGAAGTCTCGTCCATATAATGATGTAATTTTCCTTGTGGAAAACATATTAATTTATTACCTGATTTAGTCTCATTATCTAGAAACGGATTTACCTACAAGAGTGGTATCTTTTTATGAGATGAAGCTTTACCGTAAGAAAAAGATAATTATTTTAGTGATAATTTAAAACCATGTATTTATGAAGAGCCAGTTGTGCATTCTGCAGTATGGGAGAAACATGGTACAACAAGATCTTGGTTAAATATCTACGATGTGTCTAAAGAAATGTTAAGTGCAAACTTGATCAGATATTAGGATTTGTGAATGATATACATTGAAAAATATTCTCATATATAATAGAAGAAAGTTGTGAAGCATCTCCAATATTTATTCATTTCTATTCTCTTTTTTTAAGATTTTTATTTATTTATTTATTTATTTATTTATTTATTTATTTGACAGAGAGAGAGAGACACCCAGCGAGAGAGGGAACACAAGCAGGGGGGTGGGAGAGGAAGAAGTGGTCTCCCAGCAGAGGAGCCTGAAGCGGGGCTCGATCCCAGGACCCTGGGATCACGCCCTGAGCTGAAGGCAGATGCTTAACGACTGAGCCACCCAGGTGCCCCCATTTCTTTTCTCTATTCATTTTTCTTAAGAACAATTGTAAAACTGTATTTTAAAAATAAAATTTTCTCTTTATCAAGTTGTATATGCAGTCAGCATGGACCAGCAGTCATGGCGTACTGGAAAATAATTGACTGGTGGTCTGAAATCCTGAGTTCCAATTTTGGCCTGCCATTAATTTGCCTTGTGATGTTAAGAAAATCAGTTAATTTATCCAGTTCTTAATTTTATCAACTAAAAACAAAACAAGGCAAAACACAAATGGAAATTGCTGGACTTGATGACCCAAGATCCTTTAAGATGAATATGCGACATCCTTATGAAAATGCAAGTCGACTGTCCTAGAAATGTTATTACAAATTGCTTCCCTATTACCTATTTGTATATCTTCAGTCAAATGTTCCCATGGAGACTTCTGTACTCATATTTGAAGGTGGATAAATATGACCTTGCCCCTGTAACTGAAATGGACAGGGGCTTTTCTAGAAGAATAAGGTCACACTCAAATGCATCCGTGGTGCCACCTACAATGAGTGGCCATTTCATGGATGTACATCACCTAGCTCCCCACGACTCCCAAGTTATAACTGGAATTATACCATTTGATGGATGACCTTGTTTTAAATGTAATCATATTATTATACATTCTGAAAACCGTCTTACTTGACATATCATTATCAATGTAATTAAACTGTTATAATATGAGCTTTTCATAAACCCTCCTTAAATTTTTTTCTCTGGACTTTTTGAAAGATTATCACAACTTTCAGCATTTGGGCAAATCTTCCCAGTTAATATGGAGTCAAAGAAATCATATAAACGTGACGCTAGATTTTCATTTTGGATATAATTTTTCTCATGGTGCCATCATTAGCTGAAAAAAAATAAAACCATTAATATAAAATAAGTGTTCCCCAGTTCTTTACTTGTCTTTTAGAAGTAACATTTGAACATTTTACATGCATTAGTGAAATGCTTCTTTTACTTTTAGTTTGTGCCTCGTTACAGAACAGGAAATTCTGTGAATGAAATTCTATTATGTGATCACTGTTTCTCTCCTGAAATAGAAACAGCACAATTTTATAGGAAATTGCTCTTGGGAGTTTTCCAACCCAAGACTGCAATCTTGAAACTTTTGGAATCTTTGAAAAAGTTTAAGGTTAGAAATGCAAAAGTTCTGAACTATCTCAGAAAACACCAAAATTGTTGAATCGCACACCTTGCTTAATCGAAACAAAGGCGTATGGCACTGTTCCTGATGAGGCTCAATGCCTGGGGACTGACAGCTGAAAAGAAGGAAGAACAATTTTAAAGCAAACATTGCTTTTGCTTTTAAAAATTGCTAGTTGACTTTATATGTCACTTTCATAAAAAAAATCTTTTAAAAGTCTCCACACATCTCACTTTTCCCATAACAGGAAAAGTACAGGAAAGGCATGCTCCGTGAAGCCTATTTTGTCTTTTGTCTGATCTGTTCATGATTTTTAAAGGTGTGACAGCTGTTGTAAAAGTTACATATTGCTTTAAAATGGGTGTTTTGTGGCATATAAATTATACTTCAATAAAGCTGTTTTAAAAAATGATATATTACCTGAGGAAAATTCAAACAATACAAAAAAGTGCCTTTAAAAAAACTCTAAAAATCCTGCCACCCAGTAATTACCACCTGTAACTTTTTTTTGCTGCCCGTTCCTGCCTCTCTATATATATCCAGAATTATACACAGTCAGAAATATGCATCCAACTTAATATAAAATCTCTTCACTCAAATATTTCAGTAAGCAGTTTCCTTTCAAAAGTAGGAAAATTGAGATGATGCCATAAGGATCAGCCAGGTTCACTGATAGCCAATCACAGGTACCACCACAAGATCCAGGATTTCTGGCTCAGGGAAAATTCTGCCAGCCTGTCTCTCCTCTTAGCAGAACGTTGGGCCACTGCTAAAGAGCAGACAGTGTTCGTGTTCAAGGGTCACTTCTATGACAACAAGCAGAAAACAGGACCTCAGACAGCCACATTACCTGGTAAATGTGCATACCCACACTTTTTGAGCCTGCCCCCAGATTTGCCCTAAAAACACAAACACCGATCATATAGAGTTGTGACAAATAAGAAACTGGAAATCCCAACTCCATACTTTGCTGTCTGTAAAACGACCTGCTAGTTTCTACAGTTTGGAGGCAGGGAATACCAAAAATCCAGATATTTCTCCATCTGAAATTCTATTCTCTATAATGTTTTCCTCTCACCCAAATAAAAGGGTCACTAGAATATAAGTGTCTTTCTCATTTTACTATATGATCTGTCCTCAGAATCTTCCCAATGCACCTGCTTTGAACACTGGGGTCCCAGACAGGCAGGGCCTGTGTGCGGGCTGCATGAAGGCCTGGCTGAGGCCAGGACTGTGAGTTAATGGTGACACCTGCAGGACGAAAGGGGCATAACAATGCATCGGTATAGCCATTCGATTTCCAAATGAGTCCTCAAGCAGTACGACTGAGTAACCGAATCTTAGGGGGTTTTGAAATTTTATTATGTGAGACAGCCTTTGGGTTTAGTGTCCATATTAATATTCAACCTGTTAAGCCAATAGTGTCTAAAATTTAATGTGGCAGATAGCAGCTGAGGTTATAGATATATCTAGAAAGGATGTGAGGAAAAATATCCCAGCAGTTAAGGAAAATTTCCATTTCTGGGATAAACACCAAGGATATCTATTTTAATGCTTCTCCATCCCACCTCCTCCTGCCTCTTCTATTTCTGTCACTAAATAGCTATTCTTACTGTCACTCAAGTTCTGCATTTCCAAACACACAATATATCCTTCTAATTACATTCTTTCCCAATATATGATTGACTGTTAACTGTGCTTGCAGTTTAATTGCCATTCAAAGAAAATGCTGCCAATAATAATTACTATAAAACCTCACCCACCACATTGACCACTATCTATCTATTCATGCTTATGACTTTCCAATTGATTCAGCTGGGGCAGACCTGCATTTCCAGCTGCCTACTAGACATCTCCACCCGGGTGTCCTGTGGGCACCTGGAACTCAGCAAAGCATCACATTCCCTCCAGCCTGCCCCTTCTGGGTGCACTGTCCAGGGAATAACGTCATTATTCATTCCGTAGATCCCGTGCCTCCTTTCACTCTCCTGCCGACTCAAGACATCCGTTGGTGAAACTGCTACCTTCTTCATATACTTCCCCTGCCATCCCCAATGCAGCTGTATTCATTCGGACTCTTTTCTTAACTGATTTTTTAGTTGACTCTCATTTTGAATACATGCAGCGCATTTATTAGACAGTTGCTGGGAAATCTTTCTAAAGCATTACTCTGATTAAATCACTCCCCAGCGCCTCCTCAGCAACAAGACACATGAGCACACCATACAAAGCCCACTGCCATGTGGGACTTCCGTGATTTCTTACTTTAGAACCCCTTCTCACCTGTGATGGGGCGGTTGTATAAATTTCATACCTAAGCACCTTTCCTCACAAGCCCCTTGTATTTCCACCTACTTGGTACCTTCTCCTGACCTGCCTTCTACCCTCAAATTCCCCTTTGTACTTAGTAGTATACACTCCTCTTTTAAGACTATTGCCCAAACAACAACAGTAAACACTTCTGTGGCATTGAATGTTTGTGTAGCACTGATGGAGCTGCTTTATATAAATCAGCCTATTTACTCTACAACAATTCTGTGAGGTATTATCCTCAGGAGATATTTTTGTCCAGGGCTTAGGACAGTTGTCTAAATGGCCACTACTTTTCTGCATGTAAGTACTCAAAGTGAGCTATAGGTCATAGTGTCGTTAGTAGTAAACACAGGTCCTTCATGTTCCTGATGAACTAGATGTAGTAGAGAGAACCATCCACAGAGGTATGACAAAATTACTGGGGACATACAGTGGAAACCTATAGGGGAAAGACAGAGGTTACTTCTACTTGGCTTTGAAAAAAGAAGCAGTCAGGAAAGGAATGCAAAAAAAGAAGAATATACAGAGGCTGGGTGTATAATCTAGCTCCAGACACCTGAGTCTAATCCTGGCTCCTCCACTCACTAGCTGTTTCATCTTCACCAGGTAGCTTAACCTCTCAGTGCCCCAATTTCCTTATCTGTCTGATCCAGTGGTTGTGTGCAAGATGATTTAGAAAAGGGAGAGGCCAAAGACCATTACAATATTAACAACCCTGAGTGAAATAAAATATTAATTTAAAAGGTCACTTAACTCATCCATTAGTTATTTAGACAATTGTCCTAGGACTGAAAATGACAGGTGCTCCATGTTCCTTGCAGCTGAGAAAATGACTTGGAAGGCAGAAAATGGTGAGAAAATAAGTTCTGCCAACTAATGTCAAAAGATGTAAATAATTTCACCTTAATTTTAGCCAAGTGAGATGTGGAAAATGCAGGAGGTGTGGCTGGGGGAAGCAGGAGCTCCATTTGGTTCCATGCCAAACTGGAGGTGCCTGTTGGATGTTTGAGGGGAAATGGAGGCAGGCCACTTGGTGTCTGCATTTGGAGTTGGCTAAAATTAAGGTGTCGGTAGGGCTGTTTCTTTTCTGGATTCTTGAGGGTAGAATCCATTTTGTGCTCATTGGTGCTATTGGTAGAATTCAGTTCCCTGTGATTGTAAGACTATAAGCTCAGAATCAGTCCCAACTTCTAGAGGTGGTCTGCATTCCTTGGCTCATGTCCCTCCCTCTGTCTTCAAAACCAGAAGTAGTAGAGTGATTTCCTCCCCTAGTCTGGGTCTTTTCTCTTTCTCTTTCTGTTACAACTCCCTAAAGGACTTTCTTGTTTTCCTTTTCTGTTTTTAAGGACTCATATGATTATATCCCACTCATAAAATCCACCCAGATAATGTTTCCATTTTAAAGTTCTTAAGCTGCTATTCCACACATGGACTTAGGTCTTTGCTCTTTCCTCCCAAGAAAAGTAAGAACCCTGAGACCAGTATTTTCTGTTTTATTTGCTGATTAATTTCCATTGCCTACAAAATACCTACCACAAATCAGGCACTCAAATATTTTGAATATGCACATGAATGAATGAATGAATGAATGAATGAATGAATTGTAGTCATAGGAAAGCCCATAGGGGGAAGGCTATAGCCTGTGACTTTTAAAACATTAAAGCAATCCCTGAGCCTCTGGACTGACATCAGCAGAAAATAGGCCCCTGAAACCACCCAGCCCACAGACAAGAGCATCTCCCAACACACCCCAAGAAGGGATTTAACCAGAGTACATGTAGGGCTACCAACTTATTTAACCAAGGAACTGAAATCAGTGGAGGGAGTTCTCACTATCGTTGCCCAGCAAGATGCTATGTCCATATAGACGGTGTATGACTGTGTGCTACAAAGTCTCCACTTTCTCCAAGATATTTGTTAGCTTGCTCTTTGTCTCCTTCTACCTGTCTAGCATATACTGAAGGAGGGCAGATAACCCATCTGCCAGCCATCAGACTCTGAGGGTCACAGATGATGTAGCTGTGGAGGCTAGCACAGTGCAGAGATCTTAGACCCCTGCCTGGTGTCAGGAACCAGATGGGACCCAGGGGCTCATCCCTGGGAGGAAGGCAGGTGCACTCAATAGCAAACAAGATATAAAAATAAAGATCTTTCAGGTGATCAGGGAAGTGGAGTAGGAGACGCTGTGTTGCTTAAGTCAGACACAGCCCTGACTTCCTTACAGAGATGATTGAGCAAGGAATTGAGTCAGGAAAAGAAGACAGAGAAGGGATTCCAGAAATAGCAAAGCACATCTGCAAAGCTTAAGAGGTGAGAGAAGGATGCATTCAAAGAATACCTGGTGACTATTATCAATATCTCAGTAGATGGCATATGATTTCAAGTACAGAAACAGGAGTCAGTCACTGCCAAACTCCAATTATAAAGCAATGGTGATGATGTGTCACCAGCCACATTCAATTGAAGATGTCCCAATAAGCGAGAACATGCCCTAAATGCTGTTTAACGTATAATCTGCTGTTGACTAAATTTTGCTACCGCAGTCTGCAAGTCTTCGCTATAGATTCTTGTGAAGATGAAGTTGCTGTCCTAACTGAGGCCGTGGTCTGGTCTGTCTGTAGTGCAGGCTATGCAGATGAGCCAGCAAAGTCTCCACCCATTGGTGAGACTGTGTGCTTCTCCTAAGGACCATAGCAATCATTCTAGAAACACTGACTCCATAAACATTTTTTATTATCATCACTTGAGAAATAACCAGAATGAAAAAGGTAAAATATTTCCAAAACAGAAACCCTGTTATTTTTACAGTATTAAATAGTGATATTCTCACAAAGACTCAAAACTCAGAATCAAAGGACCTTAATATTTATCTTACACTACCACTTGCTGTAACTGTGCAACAATGCACAAGACATTTAACTTCATATTCTCCAAGACTCCGTTTCTTTTTCTTTAACTTTTATGGTAGAAACATTTACTTCATAGTTACTAGAGGATTAAGTGCCATAATGTGTATAAAGCCATTGCGTTAATGATGAAGCCTGGTAACCTGTGTGGTATTGTTTACCCTTGCTGCCATCTGAGCAAGAGTGGAGCAGAGAGCATCTTGGTTTTTTGTTTCTTGAGGTGTTTGTTTGTTTGGTTAGCTTCTCTTTTGGGAAGTCATTGGATTGTGAGTTCTCTTTTTTGCTTAGGCCAATTTAAGCTAAGCTTTCTGTTACAGTATAATGTATACTTGATATACACACAGAGAGAAAAAAGAAGAGTAGCTACATGGAAATGTAAGCTCGAGAATGGGCTTTGTGAGAGAAACTTGAGCATGTCCTTAAAGGAAAGATATCATGAAAGAAGGCAAATAAAAGGCAAAGGAGAATGGGAAGGGTCCAGAAGAATATATGATACAGTCCAGAGCACAGAGAAGTGATTCAGCCAAGTTTTCTAGTCTATTGGCCAATAAAGGCGTATTGTTTGCTACATAATCCAAGTCTTCTTTTTAATAAGTATAAATGCATTTATTTTGTCAAGTTTTTTGGATTCTTCTTTCTTGGTAATATATCACAAATTTTATGATATCAATTTTCGGTGTATGCTGGCCAAACACAAATATTTGCTATAACATTAAACAGAACTGAAGGAGCCTGCCCTCCCATGCCCCAGCCCCCACTACACACACACACACACACACACACACACACACACACACACACACAGTGTTTTCATGCAATTACATCAGGAATGAACAGGAGGCTAGAAAGTGAGTCCAGTGACACAAGTACTCTGCAGTGTGGAAAAACAAGTTGAGATGATTTCTATTTAAGTACTTGAGCCCAAATATTTATAATAATTCATTTAAAACCCAAACCTAATGTGTTTATTTGGCTGGTACATGGCACAGCTTTTATGTCAGATAAAGGTTATGTCTAAATAATAGGGTTTATAAACTCTTGGTGGTAGTTGTTAGGAGAGGGTTGCAGACAGAAGAGGAAACAAATCCCAGGTAAGGACTCTTGATAATATCTTTACATTTAAGGAAAAGATAATAATTCTGAACGCTGACTGCACATTAGAATCTCCCAGGGGACTTTAAAAGAAGCTCCCAATGCCAGCATTCTCCTCCTGGGATTCTGATTTATTGCAAGGGTGGGCAGACAGTGCTATTTTTGTGAGCTCCCTGGGTGATTCTCACATGCTGCCAGGCTGGATATTCTCTGGTTCAGGAACAGTACTGAGCACGTTGTAAGGCAGATGAAACTTTAGAAACACTAATCCACGAACTGTCCTCTTAAAACATCTTAGAAAAGGAAATTCAATCAAAAACCCAAACGCAGATTAATTGGCAGCAATTGTTGTTTACGGAATGCCTTCAAAACGTACTCAAATCCATAAACCTTGTTCTCTCCTCCAGACATTTTAGCAACAGCAGTCCTTGAAGTCTGACACAAGCGCCTTCCTTCCCTCTGATCCCAGCCCATCAGAAGCACCCGTGTGCAAGCACAGAGCAACCAGGAAGATGAGAAACACTCAACCCCACCCCCACCGACCTACTTCTCAGTGTGAGTGTCTGGGCCTTTCCCTAGGAAACCTTGGAGAGCCCCCAAAAATCAGAGAACTTCTCTGTTTTTAACATCTACTTGCTATTGAAGAACAAACTTGGACAGTTCAAAGTCAGGATTATTCTTTGTCTTACAGATTTTATCTAGAATTGTGCAGAAGAGGGAAAAGTCCTCAAAGCCTTCTTTTCATGTGGTGCCCCAAAGACGGTTTGCCAGCTTTAGCTTCATGCCAGGGTACATCAGTGAGGAAATAGGATGATGCTATGGACTGGATGGGGAAAGCCAGACCCAGACTGGGATGTAGTGGAGTGTAAACCACGGAGAATATTGTATTGCTATTTTTTCATCAAATATATCTGAAACGTTGTCACAAAGCCAGTTGGAAAGACAAAATTAATTGAGGAAAGAACAGAACTGTTCCTAGAAAGGTGCTTCAAAATAGAATTTTAATGACGCTCAGAAAATAGGATCAAACTGCCATCCCTTGTAACTGCACACCCAGCCCTCAAGTTGCTCGGGTTCCAGAAAAGTTCTAGCTGCTCTACCCAAGATACAGGTGATGCTGTCACTGGCCAAAAATGTGCTTTGACTTTACCCAAACTATTTAGGTGACTAAAATTTTTGCTTTGGATGTAACTCTACCCAAAGGAATCTACTTTATTATGTCTGCTCTGAATTTGTATATGGTATGTTTGGTGATATTCTGAGAAATACATCTACAGATTCAATGTGATTACAATCAGAATCTCAGGGGGCTTTTACTTGGTGGTAATGGAGTGGGTGGTGGCAAGATAGAAATGAACAAGATAATTCTAAAACATATATGGGAGTGCAAACAATTTTTTAAAAGAAAATCAAAATTGGAGGCATTTTACTTTCTGACTTCAAGATCCACTATAAGCTAGTATAAGAAATAATAGATTTAGCAAACAAAAATGGGAAGGAGGGTAAGTGCATGGAAACACCTGTCAAATAAATGAGTTATATGAGATATTTATTTGTTTTTATTTGTTTTTAAGTCATATTTATTGAGGTATAAATTACATATGATAATAATTCACCAATTTTAAGTATGCAAATAAATTAGTTATGATAAATGTATACCTCATTTAACCAGCATCATAAATATGATATTTGAATATTTCCATGACCCCCGAAAATGGTCTTACATGCTTTGCAGCCAATCCTTCTTCCCACAAGCACGCCCCCCCCCCCCCCCGGCTCCAGGAAACCACTGACCTGCGTTTTTGTCACT
Organism: Ursus arctos; assembly: GCF_023065955.2. NCBI lineage: Eukaryota > Metazoa > Chordata > Mammalia > Carnivora > Ursidae > Ursus > Ursus arctos. The sequence continues at coordinate 11,565,935 of NW_026623078.1, forward strand.
ATAGTTATGCATTTCCTAGAATGTAATATAAATATAACTAGACAGTATAAAGTCTTGCTTATCTAGCTCCTTTCACTTAGCACATGTGTTTGAAATTCATCCATAATGTTATGAGTATCAGTGGTTTGTTTCTGTGTATTACTGAGTATTATCCCACTGTATGCATATATCTTAATTTGTTGATCCATTCACCAGTTCATGGATATTTGGGTTGTTTGTAATCTAGGACTATTTTAATAAAGATGTTATAATCCTTCAAGTACTAGTCTGTGTGGAAAGAGATTTTATTTCTTTGGGGTAAATACTTTCACTGAAAAGTGAAATTGCTATGTCCAAACTCTTAATTGCCAAACATGTTTCAAAGTGGCAGTAGTTTTGCCCTCTCAGCAGCAAACGTGTGAGAGTTCCAGGCGCTCCACATTTTCCCTACCACTTAGTGCTTTCCATGTGTTTAATTTTAGCCATTCTAAAAGGTGTATTTTGGTATCTCATGGTGGTTTTAATTTTCATTTCCCTAATGACTCAGAATGATGAGTCTCTTTCATAATTTCCTTTCATTCTTGCCTTGTTCCCAATCTTAAGAGTAAAGTACTCAGTCTTTTTACCATTGAATATAAAGTTAGGCAAGGGCCTGCCTTTTTTTTTTTTTTTGTAAGATTTTATTTATGTATTTGAGAGAAAGAGTGAGCAAGAGAGAGAATAGAAGCAGGGCAGGGGGAGAGGGAGAAGCAGATGCCAATGCTGAGCAGGGAATCTGATGTGGGACTCGATCCTAGGATCCTGGAATCATGACCTGAGCTGAAGGCAGACACTTAACTGACTGAGCCACCCAGGCGCCCCTAGGCAAAGGCCTTTCTTTGATGTCACTTACCAGGTTGAGAAAATTCCCACTCACTTATAACTTGCTGAGGGTTATCATGAATGGGTATTTTCCCAAATACTTTTTCTGCATATGTTGAGATGATCATATGTTTTTTCTTCTTTAATATGGTGAAATATATTTTTGGTTTTCAAATGTTAAACCAACTTGTATCCCTTACATTAAATGTACTTGTGCATGATTTATTTATTTTACCTTTCAGATAATTTGCTAGACTTGATTTTCTAATATTTGGTTAAGGACTTTTGCATCTATATTAATGAGGGATACAGGGCTTTTTTTTTTTTTTCTTGCAATGCTTTTGTCTGACTTTGGTGTCATAAAACAACTGCAACTCAAAATGATTTGGAAAGATTCCTCTTTTACTTTAAAAAATATTGTATCAAATTGGATTTATTTCTTCCTTAAATGTTTGTAACAATTCACCAATGAGGATATCTAGACATGGAATTTGTTTTTCTTTGGAAATGTTTTAATTACACATGTAATTTAGTATATATATTAATATATATACAGTTATATAGATTATTTCTTTGTTTTTGAGTAAACTTTGTAAATTGTATTTTTCCATTTCATTAACTTGTCCAATTTATTGGAAGAAAATTGTGCATGATAAATCCTTATTATCCATTTAGTGTTTTCAAAGTATCTGTACTGATTCACCCCCATTCTTGATATTGGTAAATTGTATCTTCTCCCTTTTATCTGATAATTTGGCTTAAGGTCTATCAATGTTATTGTTTTCTTCAATGAATTGGATTTTTGTCTATTTACTTTTCTCTATTGTGATTCTATTTCCAGTTTCTTTCATTTTAACTCATCTTCATTATTTCCTTCTTTCTGCTTACTCTGGGTATAATTTGCTCTGTTCGTCTAGATTCTTAAGGTAGAAACTAGGACCACTGATTTGATATCTTCATTCTTTTCAAATGTAAGCATTTAATTTTGTAAATTTCAATCTAGCCACTATAGTTACATCCTCAAAATTTCAATATGTTGTCATTTCATTTTTATTTTATTACAAAATATTTCCTAATTTTTCTTGTAATTTCTTCTTTGAATTGCTTGGTAGGTCTAACAATTTGGAAATTTATATGATATCTTTCTATTATTGTTCTCTAGTTGAATTCTGTTTTTATCATAAAAGATATTTTGTATGATTTCCAGACTCTGAAGTTTCCTGAACCTTCTAATTGGTCTGGTACAGACATTCTGGGAATGCTGTCTCATTAGATGTCTTCAAGACATCTTCAGTTCCAGGAAATCTGTACTTTCAGGTCGCCAAATGGTGTGTAGTCCAGTCAAAGTTTGGTGCCTTCTTTAGATATGTTACATTAATCCAAAAGTCTATTCCTGGGAGTTTGGAGGTACAAGGCTTCATCAGCAGTAGAAGATAGGGGCCTTCCCAGCACAGTTGAAGAGAGTCTTTCGGGAGGTATCATTTCCAACAGAGAAAATCTCCAGGTTGAACGTGTGATGCTTAAGGTCTTTCTCTCCCAGGACTGCACTGTGAAAAGACTACTATACCAAAGGATGGCTATTTTTATTTTATTTTTTCACAATATGCGCTGTGAAAAGATTACTCTATCAAAGGATGGCTATTTTTATGTTTTTCACAATATGCAAATTTTACTTCTTTTCATTTTTATTGACATTTAATTGACATAATGTCCTATTAGTTTCAGGTGTACTTTTATACATTACAAAGTGATCCCCTCCACAATTCCGTTATCATCACCATACAAAGTCATTATAATATTACTGGCTCTATTCTCTATGTTGTATATTGCATCCCCATGACTTATTCATTTTATAACTGAAGGTTTATACTTCAGAATCTCTTTCAGCTGTTTCATCTGTCCCACATCCCCTCCCCTCTAACCAATAGTTTTCCTTACCTATGAGTCTGTTTCTGTTGTTTGTTTGCTTAGATTCCAAATATAAGTAAAATCATACAGTATTTGTCTTTCTCTGACTTCTGTTCCTTAGCATATTACCCTCTAGGTTCATCCACGTTGTTGCAAAGGACAAGATTTCTTTTATTTGCTGAGCAATGTTCCATTCTGTTTACATACCACATCTTTATGCAACTGACTCTGCATTCTTACTCAAATTCACGGTTTGTATTTACAGGCTGTATTATTGGTAACACATTTAGTTCCAAATAGTTCTTTGAAGATTATAATACTGTTTTAAAATGTCTTCAAAGGTTTGTTGTCTTGCAAAAAGTTTATCAGCTATTGCTTCATGTTTATACCCACACTGTATCTTCCCAGATGCTCTCAGTTAGTTCTTTCAGTGGGCTTTTGCAGCATCCACTCATCTGCTTTCATGACTGCTTGAAGCAGGGACTTCCAGGAGACATACACGACTCCAGGTCTGCCTCTGAAGGGAGAATTTTCTCCCTTAAGTCAGCATCTGTGTCAATAAATATTTTCAGTGGCTACTTTCAGACTTAGGGTGCTGATTTAGAACCATCATACAACTGGGAATTGTCATGTTACTTTTGATTCTCTACTTGTTGCCTGTCAAACCTTTGTAAAAACAATGTACCCATAAACATAGACCATAGATGGAATTACCTGAGAGTTCTCCTTCCTACCCCTTGTTACTCTCATGGGACCTCAGTAGGTTTCCAGTCTATACAATTTCTCTCAGACATGATACCCAGGAAAAGTCCTTCCTGGTACCAGGGGACAAAAGGCTACTGAATTAAGAAAACCTGACTCTTGATCAGTGATGTTTTCAAAGAAAGATCTTGATCAAAAGAAGGAAATGTGAAAACTTGGAAAGGGAAACCTCATTAAAATGGATTCAAGAGGCCAGAAGGAGGAGCTTTCACATGATACTACTTTGTGTCAATTACAGGAATAAGTATAGATTATAGACCCTAAAAGAAGAATCCCCAACAGGAAAGAATCATCAATTTATAGGCCACAACAGGAAAAGACATACATTGTATCTCCTATAAGAAATTAATTACCCCAGCAACTCAGCCAATGAGAAACCATCATCACCCTGAATTCTTCCTTTTCTCCAACAGACTTCTGTCCAAAACAACTTCTCCCAACCCCTTCCCTCCCCATGAAATAACTTTTTCCCCTTTGTTTGTCAGACTTGTCTATGGCTCACTATAGCTTGCTTGTCCCAAATTGCAATTCCCTCCTATTCATTAATAAATCCATTTGTGGTTAAAAAAGAAAATCATTTAGAATTATTTCATAGCTTAGAACATGATCTATCTTGTGCAATGAAAATGCTGTTATTTTTCAGGCTTAAGGTGGAATGCCCTATTACTTTCAGTTAGGTCAAGTTGGTTGATACTGTTATTCTGGTCTCCTATATGCTTATTGATTTTTCTGTCTATTTTTCTATCAATTATTAACAGAAGAGTGTTCAATTTGCTTATTTTTCCTTTTAGTACCATCAGATTTTGGTTTCTTGATTTTATAACTCGGGCATGATGTGCTTGCTTAGCAATATCTGATGGAATCAAAACAATTGTGAATGTTGTGTTATTGGGTGCTTGATTTTGTTGCACTTTATTGTTGAATAGTGGACTTCATTCTGGCTCAGTTTTATTATCTGAGAGCAGTTTAACTTTCTCTGGTTTGTTTTAACCTGTACCAGAGCAGGTCAAGCAGTCTTCATATTTGGACTCATTTTGTCCTTCTATTAAGGTGACACTCCACTGAGGACTCTATCCAGTGCTATGTAGCATCAGATCCTTCCACACTGGCTGGTAGCAACTATTCTCAGCTCTGTGTCGGAATTTCTGGGAATGTTTTTGACCTAGAGACTTCTAGTAGTTCTCCTATGCACAGGTATTTCCTGAAATATGTACTGATCAGTATCCAACCAAAGACTAGGAGAAGCCTCTGCAGGTTTCCAGGGCCCTCTCCATGTAGCTTTCTGTTCTCTGGTGCTGCATGTCACCAGTTTTCACCATGCCAGGATCCCCAAACTCCAATCTCTGTCTCCTCAACCCAGCCAGTCTCTGGCTGTATAATCCTCCTTGTGCTTCAACACTGAAAGTGCCTCTGGGCAGTGAACTATGATAATCACATCGTGTGCCCCTGTGTCATGGATCACAGCTCTTTGCTGCCTGTTGTCCAATGCCCAAAAACTGCTGGCTTATATATTTTGCCTGGTTTTCTGGTTTTTAAAAGCAGAATGTAAATCTGCTCTCTCCTACAACATCACAGTCAAAAGCAGAAACTTGTCTCTGTTTATAAATCAATGAAACTTTTTCAGATGTAATACTTTATAGATGCTTACACTGAGAATAAGTTACTAGTCATCATGATGGAAGGATAATTTTAAACATAGTCTTTATTTTTTTATTTTATCTTTTTATATAATAATTTTTTATTATGTTATGTTAGTCGCCATACGGTACATCCTTAGTTTTTGATGTAGTGTTCCATGATTCATCATTTGCGTATAACACCCAGTGCACCCTGCAATATGTGCCCTCCTTAATACCCATCACCGGCCTATCCCATTCCCCACCCCCTCCCCTCTGAAGCCCTCAGTTTGTTTCCCATAGTCTTTCATGAAGAATCTTTACCACCAGAATGATCTATATTTCATTCTGAATTCTGGGCTCTAATTTATCTTAAGAAAGGAAAAAAGAAAAGAAAGATTACCTTTGACATTCAGAAGCTGGCCTGGCACTCATGGGCAGGCCATGGTATTCTACTGAACATAATCTCACAGAATGCAAGCTAAGACAAAGTGACCCTGAGATCTTGATAAAATAGGACAAAACAAGGCTACTTCCTAATTTTGTCTAAGCACTAACGAAAACAATGTTACTTTGCCACCCACAAAATACCAAATACCCTCTTCCTTTGGCCAGATTGAGTGAACACTATATCCTTATCAATTACAGCTTTATCCTCATTCTATTCTCCCCTCTGTATAGATAAGATTTATTAAGATACACAATCATAGAATTGATGCACATTTTCTGGCATTATTAAGTTTAGAGCAAATCCCTGCCTTCTTTCCCTCTCCAAAATCACCTAGCCGAAGTTTAAGTTTATAATACGTTTTTTCTGACATCTTCTTACTGATACTCCCCATGACTCCCCACAGCATGTGTTCTCATTTCACTGCAATTAGTGACAAACTCAACTTGTTTAACTATGGGGATTTACATGGTGGTCTTTGGATGAATGACATTAACAATTTGGATAAACCCAAAGTGGCTCTAATGCAGGACTTTCAGGCAATCAATGAGCAAAAGAAGTTTTACCCTGACTAACATAACATAATAAAAATTATTTAAAAAAAAAAAGAAGTTTCACCCATATATTCTTTTGTTCCAGTCAGAATTTTTATATTTTTCAAGTATCTATAAATCTAAAAGCATCAAGCTAGTTATTCCATTCTTTGTAATTTTAGATTCTTAAAAATTGTAATCAGGCTTGAAGCCTCTTGAAAAAATAAGACATTTTAAAAGCTGCGAAATATTAACTTTATAATTTGATATACTTACATGTTTAAAAAGATGGTATCTTGTTAGCATTTATAGTCACTTATGACTTATATCAAGGAATCAAATTGGAAAGTCCTTCAAAATAAACTAGACAGATCAAGAAAGGTCAAAGACATTAAGTTAATGATACTTTGTATCACTAGCTACATTTAACATTGTATTTAAAAATACACCATTTAGAGACACCTGGATGGCCCAGTCAGTTAAGCGTCCCAACTCTTGGTTTCAGCTCAGGTCATGAACTCAGGGTCATGAGATCGAGCCCTGCTTCAGGCTCCATGCTCAACACAGAGTCTGCTTGAGTTTCTCTCTCCCTCCCCCTCTGTCCCTCACCACCCCCACCTCTCTCTCTCTCTCTCTCAAATAAGTAAGTCTTTTAAAAAACACCATTTAAATTAGCTGTTTCTTAAAATAAATAAATAAATAAATAAATAAATAAATAATAATAGATTAGCTGTTTCTCTTAACAAGTTGTGCAGAAAATAGTGAAATAATAACTACAAAATAATAACAAATATAGTTATAAAAATAATAGGTATTGTTATTTCAGGATCAATTCTTGCCAAGTGTTTCACATGTATTATCTCTAAATCTCAGAGTCAGTCTGGCAAATGGCTACTATTATCCTCATTTTAAAAACAATAAAAGGAAAATAAGGTTTAAAATTGTAAAGCGAAATGCTCAAAATCAAATAATTAGTAAGTGCAACACATATTCGGTCAGATCAAACTTAGTTCAGTCTGACTTCTAAGATGTTACGTTCTTGGAAACACTGTTCTGCCTCTTTCCATAGTTTCAATAGACAATGGAATATGGAGCAAAGCATAACAGGGTAACACAGGTATGAAAGCCTGCTTTTAACTAATAGAAATGCTCTAGATAAAATATGCCATTTAGTAATAAGTAAACATCTAATGAAAAGGAAAAGTAAGGAATATGAAGTTATGCATTGAAAAGGAAATGTAAGTTAAAAATAATGACTAACTAGGGTGCCTGGGTGGCTCATTCGTTAAGCGTCTGCCTTCGGCTCAGGTCATGATCCCAGCGTTCTGGGATAGAGCCCCACATCGGGTTCCCTGCTCAGTGGGAAGCCTGCTTCTCCCTCTCCCACTCCCCCTGCTTGTGTTACTTCTCTCGCTGGCTGCCTCTCTCTCTGTCAAATAAGTAAATAAAATCTTTAAAAAAAATAATAATGACTAACTAAAATGGATTGTATCACTTCTAGTTCAGTGGTCATATGAGGACCATTACTAGAAAATACTATTTTCACAAGATGTGTTTAGTGCCTATTAAGGAGGCTAGGATGAGAAATTTATTGGCAAAAAAAAATTAATCAATGAAAATATGTCCATTGTATCAGCAGACTAAAGACAGAAATTTCGGATGAAGAAGAATAATTGAAAGCAGGATGTCTGACTAATAACACAAGAAATACTAAACTGTGCTTTCTAAGAACACAGCGGTTACTCTTGTTCTGAAACGTAGAAGCATTAGAGTCCTCTGTGTCATTTGTAGAATAAAAACATGCTTTGGAGATATTAAACCCCTTAAACAGTGGTGTTCAACTATATATATAGAAAATTATACCCAAGAAAATGGTCTTTACATTTGATAAAATTGATTGAATCTTCACAAATTTATTCATTTAATACACACTTAATACATAATAATTCTATCTTCCTACATAAAAATTCTATCATTCTAATTCTTATAAAGATAATTACTCCTTACTCCATTCACTGCTCTGGCATAATCAATATAAGAGTATAAATTATTCTACAGAAATAATTGTGCCTTATTAATTCTTAAAATAACATTGATGCTTTAATTTATAACTGTGTTGGGTTTAATCCCAAAATTTCTCTTCATGTAGGCAACACATGGAAGATATTCTAATGCAATATAAAGAAAGCATTTATCCTTAAAGCAGAATGTGGTTTGTCACTATTTTGTACAGTAGATCTCTAGGTTTTACTCACCTTGCATTACTAAAAGTTTGTACCCTTTGATTAACACCTCCCCATTTCTCCCTCCCCCATCCCCTGGCAACCAATATTCCACTCTGTGCTTCTTTGAGTTTGACTATTTAGGTTTCTCCTACATGTGGTATTACATAGTATTTGTCCTGCTGTGTCAGGCTTGCTTCACTTAACAGGGTCCTTCAAATTCGTCCAGGTTATCACAAATGGCAAGATTTCTTTCTCTTTTGGTCCTGAATAATATTCCATTGTATATATACACCACATTTTCCTTATCCATCCATCTGTCAGTGGACAGAGGGCTATTGTAAATAATGTTGCAGTGAACATGGGAGTACAGGTATCTCTTTGAGATCCTGATTTCAACTTCTTTGAATAAATACCCAGAGGTGGGATTGGTGGATCCCATGGTAATTCTATTTTTAATTTTTTGAGGAACCTCTATACTTTTTTCCATAGTGTCTGCACCAATTTACATGCCTACCAACACTGTACAAGGAATTCTCTTTCCTCTATACCACCCTCACCAACACTTTTTTTTTTTTTTTTTTTTTTTTTTTTTTTGGTAATAGCCATCCTAACAAGTGTGAGGTGACTTCACATCATGGTTTTGATTTGCATTTCCCTGATGATTAGTGACATTGAGCATATTTTCATATACTTCTTGGCCATTGTAAATCTTTTGGGGGAAATATCTATTCAAGTCTTTTGCCTATTTTTTAATCAGGTTATTTGGATTTTGCTATTGAATTGTAGGAGTTCATCATATATTTTGGATTTATTAGATATATGTCTGCAAATATTTTTCCATTACATAAGGTGTCTTTCATTTTGTTGATGATTTCCTTTGTTGTACAGAAGTTTTTTAGTATGATGTAGCTCTAATTGTCTATTTTTGCTTTTGTTGCCTGTGCTTTCACTTTCGTTTCCAAGAAATCATTGAAGACCAATGTCAAGAAGAGTTTCTCTATATATTCTTTGGTAGTGTTATAGATTCAGGACTTAAGGCTGAATTGTACACTTAAAAATTTGTTAAGAGGATATGGTATGTGTTCTTATCAAAAATAATAATAATAATACTAAGGGAATGGGAGGAAACTTTCAGAAGTGATGGATGTATTTATGGCATAGATAGTGACAATGGTTTCACGGGTGTATACTTATCTCCAAACTCATCAAGTTGTTTACACTAATGCCCAGCCTTTTTTATGTCAATCAGGCCTCAATAAAGTGGTTTTAAAAAAGGAAACATAGATCGGGGCACCTGGGTGGCTCAGTCAGTTAAATATCTGACTCTTGATTTCAGCTCAGACCATGATCTCAGGGTCTTGAGATCAAGCCCCATATTAGCTCTGTGCTCAGCATGGAGTGGGCTTGAGATTCTCTCTCTCTCTCCCCTCCCTACCACTCACACACTCTCTATCTCTCAAGTAAATAAATTAATTAAATCTTTCAAAAAAAAGAATGTATCAAATTTTCAATTGACCAAAAGATTAAAAAAAAAGAATTAGACTAACAAATCCTTCTTCAATATCTCTTCCTCACCTCTCATTCCCACTTTTTTAGATCACAGACTATGTCTTGAAGACTACAGGAAAATAAAAAAGTGTATTTTCATACTGAATGTAAACAATCACGTCAGTAGCATAATTGACATTACAATGTCCTACTGTATTTTCAAGGCTATGCAAACATCTATCATGTGTCCCTACCTTCCTCAAAAAAGATTTTAACCCCGGGGTGCCTGGGTGGCACAGCAGTTAAGCGTCTGCCTTCGGCTCAGGACGTGATTCCGACATTATGGGATCGAGCCCCACATCAGGCTCCTTTGCTATGAGCCTGCTTCTTCCTTTCCCACTCCCCCTGCTTGTGTTCCCTCTCTCGCTGGCTGTCTCTATCTCTGTCAAATAAATAAATAAAATCTTTAAAAAAAAAAAAAGATTTTAACCCCAAAAGGATTATGAACCGTAAGAATCATTAAAAGAAAGGCCATGTATATAGGTCTTAAAGAACAAATATTTCACGCATATCAACCTCTTCTATAGTTTGATAAAGATATACTGAAATGAACTGGCTTTCAGAGCTATAATTACAATTATGAAAAATTCCAAGGATTGGAGATTACATATTTGGATTCCAAAAATCCTCTTTGAATAGTGATTCACTAGAGCATGGAATCATGCTTTAAAATTAGCCAGCAGAAATGCTTATTTCCATGGCTTTAAACAATAGTATTACTCAATATTAGTAAGACCAATAATTATTATCAGAATATAAAGCATTTACTGATGAGAATTATGTGCACTTTAAACAAGAATTAGAACTTTTCATTTGTTAATTTTTATAAACCATCTGTGGCTATATTTGATGAAAAACACATCACAGTGATAAGTGTTTTGTTTATTGTTGTTATCAAAAAAGTTATATTTAATTGGCCTTTGTGATGATTCTACAATATAGTAAAAATTATCTAAAGATGAAGAAACACACTTTGTCATAGGATTGCTCATTAGTCATGTAAAATAAAATTAATAAGGGAGAAGTAACAGAAACAATTTTTAAATATGTATTTGATTGATCATATTTTAATACAATAGTCTAACACTTCAGCCTTCTAGGAAACAGAAATCTAGATTTCTTTGGACTGTTATAGAAGGATGTTTCTTACAGAAATGATTGCAAATAGCCTTTTGAAAATAAGTAGGCACATTGAAGATAGAAACAAAGCTGAGAGTCAAAAGCTTCTGGTATTTAAGAGTCCTATTAATTAAAGATCAAGGAGTGTTCTATATATCTAAGCTGATAAATATCCCACAGCTTGTCATGAATGAGGTAAAATCTCTTCAAATATCTAATTAGCATTTGTATCACAGACACTAAAAACTGAGAGAGATGTCTGAATAAAATATCAAATTGTCATTCAGTAGCAGTAACCATATAACATAACTTTTTCATACTGAAGAATTCATATTTCACACTGAAATTCTGAAAGGTGAGCCTAAAGTTTATTGGATTTCAAACTATTCTTGAAACCAGCAGTAAGGTGTCAAATGCTGAAATGTGCACTAGAACAGCAGTCAGGAGATCTAGGTTGTAATAATAATGCCACAGACCTTTAACCTTAGGCAAGTCATTTAATTAACATTGTTTTGGTTATTAATTTGTCAAATGAAGGTTAGATCTCATGCTCTGGGAGTTCCCATATCAGTTAAATGTCTATGAACTTGATAAATTAATAATAATCACAGGTATCAATTACCTTCTATGAAATGTCTATTTTGTGTCAAGTGATAAACTAGACTCTTTGCATGGAATGTCTTAATCTTCACAGTAGAAATATCTTCATTTCAGAGGTTTGTAAACAGAGACTCAGGGAAGGCAACTTGCCCAATAACATGCAATTAATAAATGCAGGATCTGGGATTCCAGCTGAACTCTGTCTGCCTGCCCTCATGCCAACTCGATCATACATTCTGATTTTTATCCAACTGATGACAGAATATTCAATCATTCAAGCTGCATGACAAAACTTAAAATAATTGCTCAACTATCACATAATGGCATTTAAAAGCTTCTATTTGAACTGTAACCATCAATGATTCAATAAGAAGTTTTATTACTTACAGCTGTTCCAAAGATATGAGTCCTTTAAATGTTTGCTTATCTAGGGCATGAATTTCATTCTTGTATAGATACCTGAAAAACATATAAAATCCTATTAAGTTATAAATTTGCATAGATGCCACATTTCTTATATCAGGAATTTTTAAACTGCAGTGTGGCTCTAAAGTGCTTTGGGATGTTAATAGATTACCTAAAAATATATGGAGACTTTAATTTCATTTAAATATGTTTAAATATCTGGGTAAGACAGTTCCAAGGCTCTCATCAGATTCTCAAAGAAATCCTTGATCCAAAATATTAAGAATCACTGCCTTAACCTCTAAAATTTAGAGTGATTGTAGAAAAATTCTGACTAATGAGGTCACATGTAATGGGTAGCAACTTCTCTAAGAAAAAGAAAAGTTTGACTACAACAATTTTTTCAAATTCATTCTATCATACAGAATATATTGAACTAGGAGTTGCATTTGCAAAGCTAGCAAATGTCATAGGACTCATTTGAAGGGGGATAAACACATATTCACACATCCACAAGATGTATTTTGGTTCTCCCTTGGCTGCCGTTGAAAGCCTACAGGAAAGGAAACTGTTAATGGATTTCCAAATATGATGATGCAACTTATCTGGCCAAAAGATTTGATGAAAACTATTTATGTAATATATGAACACTATGTCCTTTTTTCTTCAACTGTAGGATGGCAAAGTTATTTCATTTTTAAATCTCTATGTGAATATGTTGTGAATGTCATCAAAGTGAAACCTGTGTCTTTTCCACTTGTGCCTCTGGGGATCTGAGGCTATCAGAATTCCTGAAACTTTCTACCAAGTTCCTCTGGAATTCACCTTTGCATAAGCTAGAGCTCACAGTGATTTTGAATGCTTCAGAATCACCTGGTAATTTATTAAAAACTCCGACTCCTGAGCTTGCCCCCAAACCTACTCAATCCAATTCTCTTGAGGTGAGGTCTAGGAAACCGCATGTTTAGCAAGTTTCCTAGGTGATTCTGAAGCAGTCTCTCTCTCTGCCCATGACTTAAAAACCATAGAAACCATAGAAATCACAATTCTAGTTGAAAATGAAAAAGAGATTGCTTTTCCAAAATGTGTTTAGTGAAGATTTGGAAGTTCCAAATTACTTTCTCTTCCCACAGATTAGAACTTCTGTAAGTTTCTCAGAGCAGTAGTAGTAACTGGTAGAGATTTAGGTCTACCTGAGGATATTTCCTTAGCATTATTTGATACTATGAAAGATCTTGCTTTGACCTAAAATCTCAAAAATATAGCTACAGGTTAAGATGACAAGAAATAGAATTTTCTAGAACTATGTTTCTTCAACTAGCTCATAAGGACTATTGAGCTGTGGTCTCAAAAACCACCACTGGTTCTCAACTGTGGTTGTGATGTGGGAAATAAAGGCAAAACAAAAAATTTTAGATTTTCTTACTACTTACAGACCACTGACAAGTCCTTGAAACAGGGAGAATGACATTACTCTAGGAACTCAGTTGCCTCGATGTTGATAGTTTGCTAAGGGCAAAAGGCAATCTTAGCCTGACCCCCAGGATTCTGTAAGTCTACTATAACATATAAAAATTCCTTTGGAAACTTCTTGTAACTCTATCCCCAAAGATACATGTTGGCAATCATCCTCCAAGCATATGACCCACCGATATATGGCTTAAGATTCCCATGACTGAGTTTTTACTAAACAGTAATAAATGACCTTTTCCTAACAATAGCTAGCCCCCTCAAGGACTTGGAAACCTTGTTTCCAAAATCTCTTAGAGATTTATGCTATCTCTAAACTCCCTCCTAACTTGAAAGTATATAATGGGACACTCCTCATGACCCCAGTGCGGCTCTTTCTGCGCATGGATCCTTTGCCTGTGCTTTAATAAAACCACCTTTTTGCACCAAAGTTGTCTCAAGAATTCTTTTTTGGCCGTCGGCTTTGAACCCTAACATCTTTCCTACATCAGTTTTGTGTGAATCAGTGTATAGGTATATGAATGAATATTTCTAAGACATCATTTGGGCTTTATCTCAGGCCTTATACTGATATCTGGGATATACTGCCTCTGCAAACTCTGATTTAATAATGGGTCTGGCATGTGGAATAAGCATTGGAATTCTTCAAAACTCCACAGATGATAATAATATGCAGAAAAGTTTAAAACCTCTATTACAGTGGTATAGACAAGGTAAAAAAGTATTTTGTAAATTTATTCCAGAGGATTCAGATACACCACCCTGGTAAGACCCTCAGACTATCAGAATGACAAGGAACCACATTACCTTTCAGGTATCATATCTTGAGGCATAAAAAAATTGACCCAGTTTTGGTAGAGATGTGTATAAAGACTTAAATAGGGTTTTTTTATTATCATATTTAAATAATGATGAGCTGCTTCATAAAAATTAAACTAAATTATCAAATATTCATTGAGGAGTCTCAAAACTGAAAACCATGCATAAAATTTTATATCATATATACAGATTCACTTTAGACTTATATTTTACAGAAAATAATACTAGAAAGGTGACCAAATGATAGTAAAAAAAAAAAAAGAAGCAATAGAACTTCTATAGTTAGATCTGTACACATTGATTATAATAAGGTATGCATTCAAGATACACTGCCCTTAGGTTAACACCAGCAAGAGAAATTCCAGCTTCCTGTGACAGGATGGTAACCACCTGAATTCAAATCTCTCTGCACATCCTGAAAATGAACTAAGAGGAAAAAACAAATCAGCCAGAATACAACCTATGCTATGACAAGGAGAAAGAGAAAATTAGGGGAAATATTAACACAGCAAAGTCAGCTCCAGAGGCTGCTTTGCAGAAAGGAGTCAGGCAGGATTTTATAGACAATGGGGGATGGGAGGAGGGGGTGGAACAGGAAAGCTGAGAAAGTAACAACCTGGTGAAAATCTGAGCCCTGGGGGATCAGAGCCCTAGCTCCTGGGAATTGACAGAAAGGGGCTGGGAAAGTGAATAGAGTAAGCACCCCACAATTGCAAGACATTTTGTGGAGGAATGGTATTAAAGGTAAAGAAGGAAGTAAGAAGCCAAACATCGTGGTAACATCGTGGAATCTAAAGACACACCAAGGGGCGCCTGGCTGGCTCAGTTGGTTAAGCGTCTGCCTTTGGCTCAGGTCATGATCCCAGGGTCCTGGAATCCAATCCCACATCAGGCTCCTTGATCAGTGGGGAGCCTGCTTCTCCCTCTCCCTTGCAGCTCTCCCTGCTTGTGCTCTCTCACCCTCTCTCTCTGCCAAATAAATAAAACATTTAAAAAAATTTTTTAAACTAAAGACACAAGAAAAATGCTATACTTAATTTAAAAAATTGTGCTTCACTCTGCCAACAGAAGGGCATGGCCTTGAACTAAGAAATAAGCCATCCAAAACTCTCTCCTTTACCCTCACCTGCTACTCAAATCAAATGTTAGTATCTAAACTTGAGAAATATTGCACAAGAAAACAATAAACTCATCTTATCTTTGAATATCAATGCAAAATTAATAAAAATATTAGCAAACTGTACTCACCCCTTAATAGTTATGAGGAGCAATATTTATGATTATCTTCTAAAATACTGAAAAAACCCATGTTGATAGCTATTTATATTTCCAGATGCCATTATAGTATGACTGGACATTGAAAAATAATTGCTGCCAAAATTATTACAATTAAGAGAATTTAGTAAGATTACAAAATATAAAATTAACATATAATATCAAGGGCATTTACATATACAAAATAAAACCAAATAAAGGATATAATAGAAAAGAATACCCCACATATAAAAGTAACAGGAAAAAGAAAACAAGCAACACACAAACCTACATGAGAAGAAATAAACCAAATGGAAAGACATCTTGAATAGATGCCTCAAAACTAAAATACACCATTTTTCCCTCGTTAATTTTCATATACATTTAATGTGATTCCAATAAAAATACCAGCACATTTTTGTAGAGGTATATAAATTGACTCTAATGTTCCTATAGAAAAGTATACAAATAAGAATAGCTAGCTACACCCTAATAAGAGCAATGAGAAGACAAACTATAACATATATTTAGAAAACTCAATAAAACCTCTATAATTAAACCAGTGTGGTGTTGGCACATGAGTAGTCCAATGGGATAAACAAAATGAAAGGTCTACCTATAGAACTAATTATATATGTAAATTTAGTATATAATATAGACTCATTTTCAAATTTTTGGTGTTGAGAAAACAACGAAATCTTTTATTAATGGAATCATGGAAGCTTTTCTAACCATGACTCAAAAATCTAGACATAATTCAAAAATGATAAATTTTTTAAAATAATAAAACTTTACATGGCAAAAAAATTGCATATCTAAGTCAAAAAAGAAAGAGAAAATTTTGGGAACTAATATCACAGAAAGATTAAAATTTGAGAAGAAAAACAAAAATTCAATCATAAAATGGGCAAAAGCCATTACAGACAGTGCACATTTAACATATATAAAAATGACCCAATACATGAAAAGATATTAAACTACACTCGTAATAAGATCAACGTAAATTAACTCTATACTGAAACATCATTTCTAACCTAACGTATCACCCTGAGGAAAACAAGTCCTAAATCTAGTCGACATGACCTGCTGCTGAGATTGTATGGAACCAGGCATCTCGTGCGTTTCTAGTGAGGATGCAAGATGACACAATGCTTAGGGAATGGAATTTAGCAATATACACAAGAAACCGACTATACATTTACCCTTTGACATATAATCCCATTTCTAGAAATAAAGATATTCCTCTACAAATAAAAATACCATATACACAACATTATTTGGTAATTTTTTCAAATAGCAAATCACTGAAGACTACGCAAATGTTTATCAGTAGGATCTGACTGAATAAAATATGATATAGTCACATAATGGAATACAATGAAGCCATAAAAGATGAGAAAGCTCTCTATAAAATTATATACAGTGATTTCTAGTATTTGTTAAGTAAAAGCAAAAAAACCCAAAAACCTTCCACATATTGTGTATGTTTTATCACATTTATTTTTATACAAAAAATAAGAATAAAAATTGTTACATTATACAGATAAACATATGGTAAGCATATATATTTGTATTTGCATAAAAATATATGAAAATATATAATATATTATAATATATATATTTGCAATTTATATAATATTTTATATAATAAACATACATATATATTTATTCTTGCATTTAAAAAATAGCTATAGTAAACTAGGAACCAACAACTAGGGTTATGTACAAGGAGGTTAGTAAGAAGTAGGTGAAAAAAGGGATGTAAAGAAGTCTTCTCTGGGTATATTTTGTTACATAATTTAACTTTTTTACCATGTTAATAATTAACATGTTTAAATATGTGATGAAAGAAAAAATAAAATGCAGAGATAAAATGAAGTAAAAATAGAAACACAATGGACTTTACTGTATACAAAATTTATGACACCGAAAAACACAGAGAAATTATTTTTTTCAAGTGAGTGTTAACCAAAGTTCTCCAATTTTACACTCTACATTAAGAAATCTTAAACTTAGTGGGTTTAATATTTTAGCTACATAACTGTTTTAATTGATGAGAATATTAATTGTAAGGTAAAATAAATTAGCACCAAGATTTTGAAGTAACAATGTTATTATGTATAAAGATTACTACTCTAAGAACAATCATATACAAATGTTGAAAAGAAAAATTAAGAAAAATCAGTCTTCAAGATCCTGATCTCAATTCTTTTGGATATACCCAAAATGAAGAATGCTGGATCAAATGGTAGTTTTATTTTTAATTTTTTTAGGTACCTCCATACTGTTTTCCATAGTGTCTGCACCAATTTGTTAATACTAAATTTGAACTGAATATAAATATATAATCACAATTTTAGAAACCATTTGTTAGTTCTGTCCCCTGAAAAATCCTGCAGTTAGTGTCCTATAAACACACCTAATATTCAGATCTTGTTTTCAAAATGCTATTTTCCATCAGAACAGATTTGAAGAAACGGCTCCTTCCAGTCTGTGGCAGCATAACTATATAACATACTATGCTTGACAGAAAGCAATAAAAAAAAAAAAGCACTCAGAGTTTAATGGGATCATTCCAAAAGAACAAAGGAGCTAGCTTGAATGGTCTCCCACTGGTTGGTATATAGGAAAGCAATTGACTTTTGTATATTAACCTCGCATCTTCCAACCTTGCTATAATTGTGTATTAGTTCCAGGAGTTTTTCTGTTGCTTCTTTGGGATTTTCTACACAAATAATCATGTCATTGAAGAAAAAATACAATTTTATTTCTTCTTTCCAAATCTGTATACCTTTTATATCCTTTTCTTGTCTTAATTGCATTAGCTGGAACTTCCTGTATCATGGTTATGTAGAAATAACAGGCAACTCCCTTGCTTTATTCCCAGTCTTAGGGGAAGGCATCTAGTTTTTCATCATTATCTGTTAGCTGTAGGGGTTTCTGTAGTTGCTCTTTATCAAGTTGAGGAAGTTCCTCTATTCCTAAATTGTTCAGACCTTTAATCAAGAGTGTTAAATTCTTATTATAGGTGTTAAATTTTATCAAATATTTTTTCTGCATCTTTGATATGATTATAGGATTTTTCTTCTCTATCCTGTTGATGTGATGGATTACACTTATTGATTTTCAAATGTTGAACCAACCTTACACTAAGACAAATCTCATGTGGGATGGTATACATTGGTGGATTTGAATAGCTAACATTTTGTTCAAGACTATTGCATTTATGTTTATGAGAGATATTGGTTGGTAGTTTCCCTTTCTTGTAATGTCACCTGGTTTTAGTATTAGGTTCATTGGTTTCTGCTCTGTTTTTTTATTATTTCTGCTTTATATTTTTATTATTTATTATTATTTCTTCTGCTTGCTTTAGGTTTATATTACTCTTCTTTCTTTAGGTTCCTAAGGTGGAAGCTTAGATTATTGACTTTAATCTTACTTCTTTTCTAAAATATGCACTCAATGCATAAATTTCCCTCTAAGTACTGCTCTCACTGCATTCCACAAGTTTTGATAATTCGTGTTTTCATTTTCATTCAGTTCAAAATATTTTTAAATTATCTTGAGACTTCTTTTAACTATCTTATTTTTTCTTTTTTTATCTTTTAAAGTTTTTATTTAAATTCCAATTAGTTAACATACAGTGTAATATTAGTTTCAGATGCACAATTTAGTGATTCAGCATTTACATGCAACACCCAGTGCTCGTCACAACAAGTGCTCTCCTTAATCCCCATCACCTATTTAACCCATCCCCTTGCCCACTTCCTCTCAGGTAACCATCAGTTTGTTCTCCATAGTTGAAAGTCTGTTTCTTGGTTTGCCCCTCTTTCTTCCCCTATGATTATTTGTTTTGTTTCTTAAATTCCACATATGAGTGAAATCATATGGTATTAGTCTTTCTCTGGCTGATTTATTTCACTTAGCATAAGGCTTTCTAGCTCCATCCACATCATCACAAATGGCAAGATTTCATTGGTTTTTATGGCTGAGTAATATTTCATTTTTTATATATCTCACATTTTCTTTATCTATTCATCACTTGATAGACATTTGAACTATATCTTATTCAGAAATTTGTTGTACCTACAAATAGCTTGAGATATTCCAGCTATCTTTCTGTTACTGATTCCTAGTTTAAATTCATTATTGTCTGAGAACATATTCTGAATGACTTCTATTATTTTAAATTTGTTGAGGTGTATTTTTAGGTCTAAAATATAGTCTGTTTTGGTGAATGTGCCATGTGAAATTCAGAAGAAATTTTTCTGCTGTTGTTGGATGGAGCATTCTACAAATGTCTATTAGACCCAGTTGATTGATGGTGCTGTTCAGCTCAACTGTGTCCTTACTGATTTTCTGCCTGATGGATCTGTCAGTTATTTATAGAGGGATGTTAAAATCTCCAACTATAATAGCAGATTAGTCTATTTCTCCTTTCAGTTCTATCAGTTTTTGCTTCAAAGTATGATGTTCTACTGTTAGGTGCATTCACATTAAGGATTGTTTTATCTTCTTGGAGAATCAGCCCTCTTTATCATTATGTAATGACCCTCTCTATCCCTTATAATTTTCCTTGTTCTGAAATCTGCTTTACCTCAAATTAATATAACCTCTGTAGTTTTCTTTTGATACATGTTAGCATAATACAAGTCCATGACTTTACTTTTCATCTCAATTTGTTTTAAATTTAAAGGAGGTTCTTACAGACACATATAGTTGAGTCTTTTTCAAAAAAAATCCATTCCGAAAGTCTTTCTTTTATTATATTTATACCATTCACATAAATGATTATTGGTATAGTTGTATTAATATCTACCTTTTATGTAGCTATTTTCTATTTGTTGACAACATCTATCAGGTAATAAGAACTGAGGTAAATAGTTGTTCAGTACTAAAGGATGACTTGTACAATGTGTTTAACTTATTTTCATATAGTTTAGTAAAAATGCACTATGCATAAAAACATATAAAGTAAATGTTGAAATTTTTAATTAGTTTTTATTAGGGGGAGGATATACAGATATTCAACCATTTTTCCATTGCTTACAACTTTTCAAATTAAAATTTTGAGAGAAAATAAAAAGGAGTTAGATGTTTATGACATAAAATTATACGCACATTTTAGTCCTTTCAAGTATTTTATGATGTAGACACAGAGATAAACACATGTTTTTAAGCAACCATGACAATCGTATGTGCCTTTATGAATGCAAATAAAATTCTATTTACTTAAAAAAGTAATACAACTTAGTATCAATTATTCCTTAGTATCTCTTTAAGGAATGATGAGGGGTTAGTCCAAGATGGGAAATGCTATCTAAAAATAGCATTAACCTTAAACTTTTGGAACTCCTGAATATATCATGAGATTGTTTTTATTATCATATGCATTAATCATAACTTTTAAAACCAATAAACTATTTTAAACATTTTTAAAAGATTATTCTATTTAAGTAAAATATGTAAGTCAAAATAAAAATTATTGCCCCAGTAAAGCTGAAAACTAATTTAATTTTATAAAGCCATATTTTTCTTCAATAATAAATCAGAGAGACATCATCATAAAACTTCTCCAAAACCCTGGCTTGTGACAGTTTCACTAAAAAAGTGAAGATATTTGCCTAATAAATAACATGTTTAGATGCTTTACAGAAAATGGCACAAGTTTTTGAGGGTAGTTTTGCCACCCAGCATCCATCTGCCTCGTTCTAACAGCAGCACTGAAAAGTCTCGGATGGCTTGGATGGAATCAACCTGTGTGTCTTAATTACGTCAATGACTCATTCCATTCTTCTGTCCACAGTGACTGGCTCAGCGAAGGACCTGAGCTGGTGAAACATGAGGGGATGCTGCTAGGCTTCTCATATATCAAAAAAGCTTCACCTGTCTTACTCATGAGACAACAGGAAAGTCCCACTCTTTACCTTGCCTGGGGTGGTGTGAAGCGTCTGACACAAAAATTTTGCTAAGTCAAGGGGAAACATGGAGCTGCCAGGATCCACCAGGTACAGCTTCTGGATGAACTAGACCTAAGAGATGGCCCATTTGAGAGATGCAAAGAAACAAAACCCTCTGTAACCCTTTGAGCTACTGGATCAAACCAGGCCTGATGCCTGCTTTATCTCTACAATATTTATGCCCATCTGAACAGTTTCATTGTTTGTTTATTTTGTTTTATTGCAACCAAGAAAATCTAAAGTGATAATATGTTTTAAAAAAAGAAGAAAGGACAAGAAAAGGAAAAACCTCTATTTTTCTATTTTTCTCTCTCTTCGTCCTCTTTGTCTTTGAATTCTTCACAGGAATGTCTTCAGCAACACGAAACCTGACAAACATGAAGCTTTTTATTTTTTAAAAATTTCCACCATGAGAAGCCATCTCCTGCCACTTCTTCTGCTTTTCAAATATGTTTTCTACTGACAGTGTGTATTCACACTACAATATCACATTTAACACACTAAGTCATTCCAATATCCAAACTAGAATTAGTGAAGGTCAAGCATTAGGTTTGTTTTATAACTAAAACACTACATAGTATATATTTTATAACTAAAACATTGTTTATACACTACATAGTATATATTTTATAACTAAAACATTGTTTTATAACTATATGCATATACAGTAGTCTTTAAATGGGCAAAGTTCATGTAGCAAACACATCTATTCTTACTACATGGAGGAAAAAACTAAAGTTTCTTTTCACTCTAAAACTGTGTTCTGAATAATTTCAGAGGTAATAATCCATAATTTTCTAAAGATCTTAAACAGTAATAGAAAAATGACAATTAAAAATTATTTCATCATTTATCTCTGTCCTTTTTTTTGAAAAATTGCCAGATAATTTAAATTACTGAAAGTACAATTGTATTTATTAACATGTATTAAATAGTCCAGAAATACTTTCATTTGAAATTCAAGCCTGGTTTTTCAATAACAAATTTATTTCAGTTCTACAACAATTGGAGCCAAGAGCTTAATCACAATTTTTGATCAATATTTAGTCATTTTGGAAATAAAGTATTATAAAATTGCCAAAGATAAGCTCTAAAAAATACAATCATTAGCTCAGAGACACCTTTACAGATTCCAAAAAATATTTTTAGATAACAGATATCTAGGCAAAATTAACACATTGATAAAATTTATATTGATATGATTCATTGAATGCTTTCACATCAAACAAAATATTGATTTTAATGCCATTTCCAGAGATATTATTTCCTACCGTAAAAATAAGAAAAACTAAAACAATGTTTAAAACTTTAGAAAATCACCTACATATCATGTATAAGACTCGTTATAATGGAAAATTTTCTAGAGTTTGAGTTACAGAACATGTTTTTAGAGCATTGTCTTCAAATGTTAATCTAATCTTTGCTTAAATATTTCAAGGTTGTCAACTGAAAGAGTATTGGGCTCAAAATTAGAAGGCAGAAATGTGAGTCTGGATTCAGTGTAGAACTCTCAGAAAATTAAGCTTATAAAGATACATTTCCTTATGTATGTAGTTAGGATATTATTACATCAAATCATAAGTCTATTGTGAGGGGTCAACGAAAGATTTATAAAAACTCTATAAGACACTATGCAAATAAGTAATACTGAACATTAACATCAGTACAGAGTTTGGCTAGTGAGTGACAATTGTGTTGAATAAATGAATGAATATATAACCTAATGAAAGTATCCAATCAGTAAATAATTGCATAAAAAGAAATTTGCAAGTCTGCTTCTGTTATGAACCCAAAAGATTTGAAAGCAGAAACTCAGGCAGGTACATTTATAACAACGCTCACAGTAGCGTTATTCATAATAGCCAAAAGGTGGAAACAAACCAAATTCCCATCAACAGATAGTAGATAAACAAAATGTGGCATATCCCTACAATGGAATATTGTTGAGCCTTTAAAAATGAATGGAATTTTGATACATGCTACAACATGGATGAAACTTGAAAACATCATGCTAAGTGAAATAAGCCAGACACAATATCTAAATATTGAGTTATTCCATTTATATGAGGTACTAGAATAGGCCAATTTATAGAGACATGAAATAGAATAGAGATTACCAGGGGCTGAGGAGAGGGGAAAATGGAAAGCTCTTGCTTAATGAGTACAGAGTTTCTATTTGGAATGATGAAAAAGTTTCAGAAATGGAAAAATACTTATCGTTGTAGAC
Organism: Ursus arctos; assembly: GCF_023065955.2. Taxonomy (NCBI): domain Eukaryota; kingdom Metazoa; phylum Chordata; class Mammalia; order Carnivora; family Ursidae; genus Ursus; species Ursus arctos. Next base: position 11,589,669 of record NW_026623078.1, read on the forward strand.
CACTGTGCATATGTACATGCATACATACCTAATGCCACTGAATCATACACTTAAAAATGATTAAAATGGTAAATTTTATGTTATATATATTTTACCACAATAAAAACAAGGACATTTGTTATAAATTAAAGAATTGTGATTATCAGTTATTCTCTTTTTTTTTTTCGGTCAAAAAATCTCCCAAAACAACATACTAGCCCTTACTCCCACATATGGGGTTTAATGGTAACTAGCACTCAAGCTTCCACATCAAGGGCACAGTGGGGAGAAAAGCTGTCTTAACATGTCCTGGTGGGCATGTCTTTCCAACAGGCCTTGATAGCCTGATGCCTGGGGGAAAGATGGGGGGAGAAAGTTCACTTGTGCAGGCCACTAGCACTCAGCATCCAGGTACCCTGGGATAGGTACCTGAGTTTGGACTTAGGGAATAGTCTGCACCCCTGGTGGAGACTTCTGGGGGGACCCATAGTGATACCAAGGTCCACTCTACTCCAAAATATATTCCCTGTTCCAGGGAAGCCAAATGTCATGGAACTCCTTACCTTTGATTCTGGGCAGGGCCAAGAAGCCTGTTAACAGGAGATTGCTGGGAGACCCTACTCCCACTGAGTCTCTGTGCCTCTTCCCAGCACAGATCCACAGAAGTCTGACTCAAATGAACCCCCCACCCCCAACCCAGGCACCTTGAGTACAGTGTGAGGAACTCCCAACTCCAGGAAGATGGCTTACTGGACCAGGGCTTCCCAGGAACACACAGACCTAGAAGTCAGGAAGGCCTGAGGGCACAAAGTGCACAGGGAGGGAAGAGCACATGCTTGGGTGATCTGAAGTAGAAGCTCCCAATGACAAGTGCAAGGTTACAGATAGTTTGGGCCAGAGAAGGGACTTGCAGGGACACATGGGTTAAATTTTAAAAGGAAAATAATATATATATATATATATATATATATATATATATATATATATACACACACACTGAAATAGACACTCAAAAGTGTATATAAAGATTTCTGTCTCTGAGAAGGTGAAGTAGAAATCATTTTTCATAGTTTTCTTGCTAAGCACAATTTAAAAACCTAGATGTTACAAATAAGACAAACATAAAAATACTCTGAAAGGTAGAGAGAAGACAAATTTGCTAAGAATCTCAGGACTCAAGGAATAGCATAATAATCAGTCTCTGGGTTTTCTTTTTGCTCAGCCATTCCAGATGTGAAGATGAACAGCCCAAAACCAGGAAATGTCAAGGAATGCAGACAATAAAAACTCACAATAAATGAGGGAATGGGGAAGTCTAACAAGACAGAAAACTTTTGGGAAAGAAACACTCTACTCCAGCCAAACACCACAGAAAATCTGTGTCCCCACCCCTAACCATGCCAGCAAAAGCCAAGTGAGGAGCTAGATCTCCACCCCAGTGGGGCTCTAATGAAGCACCCTACACCTCCATAGCAGTATTGTTAGAGGAGCTAGGACATTCATCTCCAAACAGTGAAAATAATGAAACTCACCCCAAGGGAACAGTATAGACCACCTAAAAAGCCTGGAGCTCTACTCCAAACTAGCAATAAAGAGCTGCCCCTTTTGTTCCCCACTGGGGTGGCATCAGGGGAGGCCTAGTGAACAGTCAGTAATTTTACCACCATGAAGCATAGTGAAGCCACCCCTTATAGTTGGTGTCAGTGCAGGCCATGTGGGGAGCAATAATGAAGCATTTATACTCCTTCCAGCAAGGAACATAGCAGCAGAGGCCTAGTGGAAAACCAGAACTCCTGACTCTGCCTAGAAGCAACAAGGTCCCACTACCACATGGATATCTATGGAGGCCAACTGGGGAACCTGGGGTTCTACCTCCACCTGACAGTAAAAAGATAAAGTCCGCTAAAGCAGATTTAAATAAGATTCAGGGTCTCATAACATAATACGCAAAAAGGTCCAGGTTTTAACCAAAAACTACTCACCATAATGACAATCAGAGAGATCTCAAACTTAATGAAAAAAGATAATGAATAAATGCTGGTATGGGTGAAATTGTGCCCACCCCCACCCCTGATTCATAAGTTGAAATATTAACTTTTAATACCTTGAAATGTGACTATATTTGAAGATAAGGCTTTATAAAGAGGTAATTAAGGTAAAATGAGGTCATTAGGGTGGACCCTAATCCCACACAACTGTTATCCTTGTAAGAAGAGGAGATTAGGACACAGATATATATATGCATGGAGGGAAGACCACTGGAGAGATGATAGCCATCTACATGCCAAGGAGAGGGAACCTTAAAAGAAAGTAATCCTGCCAACCCCTTGATCTTGGACTTCTGGCCTCCAGAACTCTGAGAAAATAAATCTCTACTGTTTAAGCCACCCAGTCTGTGGTTTCTTTGTTATGGTAGCCTTAGCTGACTAATACAGATGCCTACAACAAGACAACAGTGAAGTTAGAATTCTGTGATAGAGATTTTAAGAGTCATAAAAATGTTTCAGTAAGCAATTACAAATAAGCTGGAAACAAAAAATAAAGCTCAGTGATCTGAGCTGTCCATCATGAGCTGGGTGTTACCTGACTCACCAAGCCCTAAAGCTGGATGTGCACAGCAACACTTCATCCTCAAATGGAGGTGGTATATAGATAAGCAGGCCCTAAAGCCTGACAAATGACATAAAGAAGTGGCCTAAATGCCCATGGCGCTCTTCCTGCTTCCCCACCCTCTCTCTCCCACCCTGCAGCTATAGCCTCATGGGGCGTTTCCTAAGATCAGTTAGCAGAGAAAGAGAAAACTCAGGCCTAGGTTATGCATGGTACTGCAAGATAAGCAGATGACACCCAGAACTGCAGAGCTGCCACACTCTCTACCCCCACCACAAATTCCTTGTTCCCTCCTCTTTCCCCTTTTATTTTTCATAAGGCACAGTATTCCCACATTTGTGTCCCTGATAAAATTAATTATTTTGTCCATTTTTCCAGTCATAAAACCATACAGTCTTGTTGCACAAACTAGTGCTATTGTGTACTGCTCACACACATGGTAGGTGATAATAAATACTAGATCTGTGATGTGATCTCAGTATCAGAGTCAGGGATCCAGAAGGAATCAGAGAAAGACAAAACACCGGTATAATCCAGTGACCCAGAGATGACCTAAAGACACGTAATCAGGAGGCAATCAAATACCACACACCAGGAACTTCAGAGCAAAGGGACTGAGGAGGTGATCATCAGGAGAGCTGAAGATGTAAGTGAAGTCAAGTCCTGTATATGGTGCTAACTCAATTTTACTTCATCCAAACAGCAATGGGGAGCCACTGACGAACACTTAGAAGAATTGTGTGATTGAGACTTTGTTTTTAAAAAGGTGACTGGTTGTCTTTCAGAGACAGAAGAGGAGAAGCTTGAACAGCGCAATGACGTTTTCTCATAGTCAGCGTGATGGGTAAAAAGGATTAAATATACGTCATCATGGTGGGCACAGACAGGAGGGAAGATACAAACAGTGCTAAAGCAGAATAGACAGAACTTGACAACTAACTAGATATAGTGGGAGAGGAATTGGGAGGAGGCCAGTGTGATGCATGGATATTTAGTTCAGAAGACTGTTTGAATCTGTCATCATTTCCCAAAATAAGAAGCATGTTTGAAAGGAAAATAAGTAGCAAGTTTGAAGGGAGAAAGATAATTCAAGTTTAAATCATCTCGAGTCTGAAGCTCCTATGGGACATTGTGTGTGTGTGTGTGTGTGTGTGTGTGTGTGTGTATTTGAAAACATAAGACACTTTAAACTTGAAATAAAGATTTGTGAGCCAGCGGCATCTAGATAATAACTGATACGATGGAAGCAGATATGTTCAACCATAGCATGAAAAAGAACGGAGCCTGGCACAGAACTCTGAGACAGAGCAGAAAGAACAGTAAAGGAATGACCAAGAACACGGGAGGTGTCACTAATACCAACGATATTTTCAAGAGTATGAGTGGTCAACAAAAGGAAACCATTAGACATAATTAAACATAATATACAATGGAATATTTCCAATATGTTTAACAATATGAGTGGCCTTTGTCATGGAACTTCTACTAGTGTGGTAGGAACAGAGGCTGGTTTGGAGTGAGTAGAAGTAAGTAAGAGGTAAACAAGTAAAGACAGAGAGCTTGGCATACAAACCTCCCTTTCCCCATCATTGGGCCTTTGTCAAACTTGCCCACCTTATCTCTCATCATGCTCTGTTTGGGCCCTACAATCTAATCATTAAAAGATAGTTGACATTTCCTAAACATACTAGACCATGTCTTGCCTTTTATCACAAATCTTCCTTTCAAGGTTAAGCTAAAAACCATTGTTCCTTCCATCAAGTCTAACCTGCTCCCAGACCTATGTCTCCCAAGTAGATATGCCCTCTTCTCCCTTTGTGAACACAGTACCCATTGCATAAGTCTATATCCTGGTGACTAAACCGGGATATGCCCGATTGTGGTTGCAATCTCGGCCTCACTCTTGGAAGCTCAATGTCAATGGGACAGATTGCAGAAATGGCCACAAGTTTCTACCCATCCTTGGATTCATACCCTTTTGCCATGTGATTCTGCCGCTTTGCCCATCAAGAGGTGGAATCCATTTCTCCAGTACTTGAATCAGATCTTGACTATGTGGTCTGACTTGGGAAATGAGGCTCTAGCAAATATGACACAAGAAAGGCATGAAAAGCTCATCTCCGATGGTGCTAGGGATAAGATCATTGTAAATAAGCACAGTCTATCTGGCTAGAGAAAAAGAAACCACATGGAGGAGAAAGTCACCCCAGTTGACACTGGGCAATTGCCAGATTGCCATCCTACAGCTTCCAGCCTCAGCTGAGCCAGCCTACACCAGAATATCTGCCCAATCAACCCATAAGTCAATCATGAGAAATAGTAATTCTCTATTATTTTAAGTCACTAAGTTCTCAAGTAATTTAGTACACAGCAAAAGCTAACTGATACAGTAAACAAGAAACCCCATGGAAATTTCATTTATTTTGTTAGATTGTCATTAATGCTCAGGATATTAACAGAGAGGCCAGAAATGGTGAGAGTTGTGTCCTTCAAGTTCACAGTATTAAAGGTAAGATTCTTCAATAGCACTCACTGGCCCAAGAACTTAACGTTTGTAAATTTTCCAATACTTCCACAAGAATATCTTTTTATCTACAGGTTGCCAAAAGAATGTGGTAGACTCCAAATAAATTCAGAGACTAGAGAGAGATGGAAAAGGCCAATGCTGAGTATACAATTGCAAATGACATATTCAGCCAAACATCTAAGAAGTTGAGTCTGTGCAAAAGGAGTAGCATTCAGAAATAGGAGTTCATGAGGACAATGATGCCAAGAGATGGGCTAGGGGCAGAAAGAAGCTATAATTCGGAGAAGAAACTCTGTGAACCAAACCCAGAAACAATATTATGGATTTGAATGTGAAATAGATTTTCTCTATAAATACTATCAAATGATACTTAGTGTATCTCAAACACAAGCAGATAGGCAACAGTTCTTACTGTATGGATAATTTTTTAAAATTGTTAAATGCTTATCAGTAATGAGATCATTATCACTTTGTAGATGCCAAGATGTTTCTGAATAAATAAAATTTTATTTTGGAGTTTATCATTAGATTAATTCTAACTTGATTAAGAATAATGAATACCAGGGAAGCTGTTCATAACAGTTGCTGGTCTGTTAATGCAAAGAAAAGGAAGGTTTTGCTCTCAGTTTTTCAATGCATCTCAGGTCCAAAATTCAGCTAACCTCAAATGAACTGGTTCCAAAGATACCCTCAAACAGTCGTACTTTTTCTTGTGAATCTGAAAGCAAAATTTGTCCTGAGATACTCAATTTGTTTTTGCTCAAGGGAATCAATGATATGCTTTGGACCAAAACACGTTAGAATTTCAGAAGAGTTCAACAAACTGAGGGCCTCAGAGGGGAGGGGGGTGGGGGAATGGGATAGGCTGGTGATGGGTAGTAAGGAGGGCACGTATTGCAACTAATGAATCGGAAACCGGGTATGTACTGTATGGTGACTAACATAATATAATAAAAAATCATTAAAAAAAAAAAAGAATTTCAGAAGAGTTCAGAAATGCTTTTGTTTTAGGGAAATATGATGTGCCCTCCTTTGTGTTTGGCAGGGCAAAACTGCAATTCTGTGGCATATCTGGTCTAATGAAAATTAGCCTCCTGAATATACATGCGCTAGAACTACTTTATGTGATATAAATACCTGAAATCCTTGGGGAAAGCCACAATATAGATAACTGATGGATACACGTTGCTGAAAAAGCACATTTAATGGTGTTATCTCCCTTTTCAAGGAATAATGAACTCCATGTAACTAAAAGTATTAATCAAATATCAAGCATTTATTGATAACCTTAAGTTCTCCTATTTAGTCAGCAAATATTTAATAAGCACTTACTTCCTGTGTTCTAGATGATGGGATATGTGGTAAATAAGAGGAGTATGGCTACTTGCCTTCACAGAATCCAGTGGGAAGTCAGAAAATAAGTTTAAAAAATAAGGGGGAAAACATTATTATGGTTGACATGATAAATGAAATAAACAGGGCACCCTGATAGAGAAAAAAGGAGGCAAGGGTAATTGACCTAGGGTGAGTCCTAGGGACATGACATTAAAGCTGAGACAAGACAGAAGAAGATCACCAAGGAAAAACCAACAAGCAGCATATGACGGCCCATGGGGGACAGGGGCAGAGCACTTACTGTGTTTGGAGAAGTAAAAGAACAATGGATCAAGTATAAAAAGCAAAGGAAAGAAAGACATGAGATAGATTTACATGTATGGATGGATCAAACACCATGCTAGGACTCACAGGCCAAAATAAGGAGTGTCCCTTTTATTAAAATGAAATGTGAAGTGGGGAAATAATGACTGCTTACACTAGGGTGGATGCAGGAGAGATGGAGAAAGTGATCAAATTAGAAATGTTTTTAGGATTGGAATGAACAGAGTGTGCCGAAGTAGCATACGAGAAAGGAAGAGCCTAAGTATGATGCCAAGCAGCTCAAGAATAAGGGTGCTATTTACTGAAAAGGAAGCAGATGTGTGCTGGAGGAGCACACAAGTTTGGGGAAGTATAGAATTGTGTCAGAAACTTTGTATAAACTGGACAGAAATATAAGCAAAACCCTGATTCTCAAGTATGTGGCCATGGAGACCTCAACACACATGCACATAGGGAGAGAAGTGGAAATAAATGCTTAGTATAATTAACTGTCAAATTACAGAGTAAACCCTATGAGTGATCCATCCAAAGATTCAGAAAATGGGGTAGAAAATAAAAACTAGATTTGTGGAGCAGTGGGAATGTGTAAGAAAAGTATGAGTAGGAAAGTGGCCAAGGAAGGCTCCCAGGACAGTGGAAGGAGGCCTGAGTATTAGTGGCACAGACTGGGACAAGAATGGGGATTTTCTCTTTTTTTTTTAATGTTTTTTTTATTATATTTTATTTTTATTATATTTTATTATGTTAGTCACCATACAGTACATCCGTGGTTTTTGATGTAAAGTTCCATGATTCATTAGTTGCGTATAACACCCAGTGCACCATGCTATACATGCCCTCCATACTACCCATCACCAGCCTATCCCATTCCCCCCTCCCCTCTGAAGCCCTCAATTTGTTTCTCAGAGTCCATAGTCTGTCATGCTTCATTCCCCCTTCTGATTACCCCCCCTTTCTTTATCCCTTTCTTCCCCTACCGATCTTCCTAGTTCTTATGTTCCATAGATGAGAGAAACCATCTGATAATTGTCTTTCTCTGCCTGACTTATTTCACTTAGCATTATTGCCTCCAGTGCCGTCCATGTTGCAGCAAATGTTGAGAATTCGTTCTTTCTGATAGCTGAGTAATATTCCATTGTATATATGGACCACAACTTCTTAATCCAGTCATCTGTTGAGGGGCATCTAGGTTCCTTCCACGATTTAGCTATTGTGGACAATGCTGCTATGAACATTGGGGTGCATATGGCCCTTCTCTTCACTATGTCTGTATCTTTGGGGTAAATACCCAGTAGTGCAATTGCTGGGTCATAGGGTAGCTCAATTTTTAACTTTTTAAGGGACCTCCACACTGTTTTCCAGAGTGGCTGTACCAACTTGCATTCCCACCAAAAATGAAGGTATTGAGTTTGAGAACTTCTTTATAGATCTTGGATACCAGTCTTTTATCTGTAGCATCATTTGCAAATATATTCTCCCATTCCGTGGGCTGCCTCTTAGTTTTTTGACTGTTTCCTTAGCTGTGCAGAAGCTTTTGATCTTGACAAAGTCCCACAAGTTCATTTTATCTTTTGTTTCTCTTGCCTTTGGAGATGTGTCATGAAAACGGTTGCTTTGGCTGATGTCGTAGAGGTTGCTGCCTATGTTTTCCTCTAGGATTTTTTTGGATTCCTGTCTCACATCGAGGTCTTTCATCCATTTGGAGTTTATCTTTGTGTATGGTGTGAGAGAGTGGTCAAGTTTCATTCTTTTGCATGTAGCTGTCCAATTTTCCCAGCACCATTTATTGAAGAGACTGTCTTTTTTCCACCAGATGTTTTTTCCTGCTTTATCAAAGATTAGTTGCCCAAAGAGCCAAGGGTCCATTTCTGGGTTCTCTATTCTGTTCCATTGGTCTATGTGTCTGTTTTTGTGCCAGTACCATGCTGTCTTTGTGATCACAGCTTTGTAGTATAGCTTGAAATCCAGCATTGTGATGCCCCCAGCTTTGTTTTTCCTTTTCAACAGTTCCTTGGCTATTCAGGGCCTTTTCTGGTTCCATACAAATTTAAGGACTATTTATTCCAGTTCTTTGAAAAATGTCATTGGTATTTTGATTGGGATAGCATTGAAAGTGTAGATTGCTCTGGGTAGCATGGACATTTTAACTATGTTAATTCTTCTGATCCATGAGCATGGAATGTTTTCCCATCTTTTTGTGTCTTCCTCAAAGTCTTTCAAGAGTGATTTATAGTTTCTAGAATATAGGTCCTTTACGTCTCTGGTTAAGTTAATTCCAAAGTAATGTATGGTTTTTGGTGCTATTGTAAATGGGATGGATTCCCTAATTTCTCTTTCTTCAGTCTCATTATTTGTGTATAGAAATGCAACTCATTTCTGAGCATTGATTTTGTATCCTGCCACATTACTGAATTGCTCTATAACTTCTAATAGTTTGGGAGTGGCTTCTTTTGGGTTTTCCATATAGAGTATCATGTCATCTGCGAAGAGAGACAGTTTGACTTCTTTGCTGATTTGGATACCTTTTATCCCTTTTTGCTGTCTGATTGCTGTTGCAAGGACTTCTAGTACTATGTTGAATAATAGTGGCGAGAGTGGACATCCTTGTCGTGTTCCTGATCTTAAAGGAAAGGCTTCCACCTTTTCCCCATTGAGAATGATATTTGCTATAGGCTTTTCATAGATGGTTTTTATGAGATTGAGGAATGTACCCTCTATCCCTGCACTCTGAAGGGTTTTAATCAGGAAAGGATGCTGTAGTTTGTCAAATTCTTTTTCTGCATCTATTGAGAGAATCATATGATTTTTGGCTTTCCTTCTGGATAAAATCTAAGACACTGATCGATTTGCAAATGTTGAACCACCCTTGCATCCCAGGAATGAATCCCCTTGGTCATGATGGATAATCCTTTTAATGTACTTTTGGATTCTATTAGCCAGGATCTTGTTGAGAATTTTGGTGTCCATATTCATTAGGGAAATCAGTCTGTAATTCTCTTTTTGATGGGGTCTTTGCCTGGTTTGGGGATCAAGGTAATATTGGCCTCATAGAATGAGTTTGGTAGCTTTCCTTCTGTTTCTATTTTTTGAAATAGCTTTAGGAGAATAGGTATTATTTCTTCTTTGAATGTTTGGTAGAATTCCCCAGGAAAACTATCCAGGCCCGGAGTTTTGTTTTTTGGAAGGTTGTTT